>NC_086101.1:2134928-2294928 GCF_963921235.1 Mobula hypostoma | reverse complement strand
GAGGAGGGGTGTACAGACATTGTGTTGGGGATGGTGAGGGGTGTACAGACATTGTGATGGGGATGGGGATGGGGAGGGGTGGACAGACATTGGGATGGGGATGGGGATGGGGAGGGATGTACAGACATTGGGATGGGGATGGCGATGAGGAGGGGTGTACAGACATTGGGGTGGGGATTGGGGATGGGAAAGGTGGACAGAAATTGGGATGGGGATGGGGATTAAGAGGGGTGTACAGACATTGGGATGGGGATGGGGAGGGGTGTACAGACATTGGGATGGGGATGGGGAGGCGTGTACAGACATTGGGGTGGGGATTGGGGATGGGAAGGGTGGACAGTCATTGGGATGGGGATGGGGATGGAGAGGGGTGTAGAGACATTGGGATGGGGATGGGGATGGGGAAGGGTGTAGAGACATTGGGATGGGGATGTGGATTGGGAGGGGTGTACAGACATAAGGATGGGGATGGGGATGGGGAAGGGTGTACAGACATAAGGATGGGGATGGGGAGGGGTGTACAGACATTGGGACGGGGCTGGGGAGGGGTGTACAGACATTGGAATGGGGATGGGGATGGGGAGGGGTGTACGGACATTGGGATGGGGATTGAGATGGGGAGGGGTGTAAAGACATTGGGATGGGGATGGAGATGGGGAGGGGTGTAAAGACATTGGGATGGGGATGGGGATTGGGTGGGGTGTACAGACATTGGGATGAGGATGGGGAGGGGTTTACAGACATTGAGGTGAGGATGGGGATGGAGAGGGGTGTACGGACATTGTGATGGGGATGGGGAGGGGTGTATGGACATTGTGATGGGGATGGGGAGGGGTGTACAGACATTGGGATGGGGAGGGGTGTACGGACATTGTAATGTGGATTGGGTTGGGAGGGGTGTACAGACATTGGGGTGAGGATGGGGATGAGGAGGGGTGTACAGACATTTGGATGGGGATGGGGTTGGGGAAGGGTGTACAGACATTGGGGTGGGGATGGGGATGGTGAGTGATGTACAGACATTGGGGTGGGGATGGAAATGGGGATGGGGAGGGGTGTACAGACATTGGGATGGGGATGGGGATTGGGAGGGGTGTACAGACATTGGGATGGGGATGGGGATTGGGAGGGATGTACAGACATTGTGATGGGGATGGGGATGAGGAGGGGTGTACAGACATTTGGATGGGGATGGGGTTGGGGAGGGGTGTACAGTCATTGGGGTGGGGATGGGGATGGCGAGGGGTGTACAGACATTGGGATAGGGATGGGGAGGGGTGTACAGACATTGGGATGGGGAGGGGTGTACGGACATTGTGATGGGGATGGGGTAGGGGAGGAGTGTACAGACATTGGGGTGGGGATGGGGATGAGGAGGGGTGTACAGACATTGGGATGGGGATGGGGATGGGGATGTGGAGGTGTGTACAGACATTGTGTTGGGGATGGTGAGGGGTGTACAGACATTGGGGTGGGGATGGGGATGAGGAGGGGTGTACAGACATTGGAATGGGGATGGGGATGGGGATGGGGATGGGGAGGGGTGTACAGACATTGGGATGGGGAGGGGTGTACAGACATTGGGGTGGGGATGGGGATGGTGAGGGGTGTACAGACATTGGGGTGGGGATGGGGATGGGGAGGGCTGTACAGACATTGGGATGGGGAGGGGAGGGGAGGGGTGTACAGACATTGGGATTGGGATGGGGAGGGGTGTACAGACATTGCGATGGGGATGGGGATGGGGAGGGATGTACAGACATTGGGATGGGGACTGGGTGGGGTGTACAGACATTAGGATGGGGATGAGGAGGGGATTACAGACATTGAGGTGCGGATGGGGATGGGGAGGGGTTTACGGACATTGTGATGGGGATGGGGAGGGGTGTATGGACATTGTGATGGGGATGGGGAGGGGTGTACGGACATTGTGATGGGGATAGGGTTGGGGAGGGGTGTACAGACATTGGGGTGGGGATGGGGATGAGGAGGGGTGTACAGACATTTGGATGGTGATGGGGATGGGGAGGGGTGTACAGACATTGGGGTGGGGATGAGGAGGGGTGTACAGACATTGGGATGGGGAGGGGAGGGGAGGGGTGTACAGACATTGGGATTGGGATGGGGAGGGGTGTACAGACATTGTGATGGGGATGGGGATGGGGAGGGGTGTACAGACATTGGGATGGGGATGGGGTGGGGTGGACAGACATTGGGATGGGGATGGGGATGGGGAGGGATGTACAGACATTGGGATGGGGATGAGGAGGGGTGTACAGACATTGGGATGGGGATGGCGATGAGGAGGGGTGTACAGACATTGGGGTGGGGATTGGGGATGGGAAAGGTGGACAGAAATTGGGATGGGGATGGGGATTAGGAGGGGTGTACAGACATTGGGATGGGGATGGAGAGGGGTTTACAGACATTGGGATGGGGATGGGGAGGGGTGTACAGACATTGGGATGGTGATGGGGAGGCGTGTACAGACATTGGGGTGGGGATTGGGGATGGGAAGGGTGGACAGTCATTGGGATGGGGATGGAGATGGAGAGGGGTGTACAGACATTGGGATGGGGATGGGGATGGGGAAGGGTGTAGAGACATTGGGATGGGGATGTGGATGTGGAGGGCTGTACAGACATTGGAATGGGGAGGGGAGGGGAGGGGTGTACAGACATTGGGATTGGGGTGGGGAGGAGTGTACAGACATTGTGATGGGGATGGGGATGGGGAGGGATGTACAGACATTGGGATGGGGACTGGGTGGGGTGTACAGACATTGGGATGGGGATGGAGAGGGGTTTACAGACATTGGGATGGGGATGGGGAGGGGTGTACAGACATTGTGATGGGGATGGGGAGGGGTGTATGGACATTGTGATGGGGATGGGGAGGGGTGTACGGACATTGTGATGGGGACAGGGTTGGGGAGGGGTGTACAGACATTGGGGTGGGGATGGGGATGAGGAGGGGTGTACAGACATTTGGATGGTGATGGGGATGGGGAGGGGTGTACAGACATTGGGATGGGGATGGGGATTGGGAGGGATGTACAGACATTGTGATGGGGATGGGGATGAGGAGGGGTGTACAGACATTTGGATGGGGATGGGGTTGGGGAGGGGTGTACAGTCATTGGGGTGGGGATGGGGAGGGGTGTACAGACATTGTGATGGGAATGGGGATGGCGAGGGGTGTACAGACATTGGGATAGGGATGGGGAGGGGTGTACAGACATTGGGATGGGGAGGGGTGTACGGACATTGTGATGGGGATGGGGTAGGGGAGGGGTGTACAGACATTGGGGTGGGGATGGGGATGAGGAGGGGTGTACAGACATTGGGATGGGGATGGGGATGGGGATGTGGAGGTGTGTACAGACATTGTGTTGGGGATGGTGAGGGGTGTACAGACATTGGGGTGGGGATGGGGATGAGGAGGGGTGTACAGACATTGGAATGGGGATGGGGATGGGGATGGGGATGGGGATGGGGAGGGGTGTACAGACATTGGGATGGGGAGGGGTGTACAGACATTGGGGTGGGGATGGGGATGGTGAGGGGTGTACAGACATTGGGGTGGGGATGGGGATGGGGAGGGCTGTACAGACATTGGGATGGGGAGGGGAGGGGAGGGGTGTACAGACATTGGGATTGGGATGGGGAGGGGTGTACAGACATTGCGATGGGGATGGGGATGGGGAGGGATGTACAGACATTGGGATGGGGACTGGGTGGGGTGTACAGACATTAGGATGGGGATGAGGAGGGGATTACAGACATTGAGGTGCGGATCGGGATGGGGAGGGGTTTACGGACATTGTGATGGGGATGGGGAGGGGTGTATGGACATTGTGATGGGGATGGGGAGGGGTGTACGGACATTGTGATGGGGATAGGGTTGGGGAGGGGTGTACAGACATTGGGGTGGGGATGGGGATGAGGAGGGGTGTACAGACATTTGGATGGTGATGGGGATGGGGAGGGGTGTACAGACATTGGGGTGGGGATGAGGAGGGGTGTACAGACATTGGGATGGGGAGGGGAGGGGAGGGGTGTACAGACATTGGGATTGGGATGGGGAGGGGTGTACAGACATTGTGATGGGGATGGGGATGGGGAGGGGTGTACAGACATTGGGATGGGGATGGGGTGGGGTGGACAGACATTGGGATGGGGATGGGGATGGGGAGGGATGTACAGACATTGGGATGGGGATGAGGAGGGGTGTACAGACATTGGGATGGGGATGGCAATGAGGAGGGGTGTACAGACATTGGGGTGGGGATTGGGGATGGGAAAGGTGGACAGAAATTGGGATGGGGATGGGGATTAGGAGGGGTGTACAGACATTGGGATGGGGATGGAGAGGGGTTTACAGACATTGGGATGGGGATGGGGAGGGGTGTACAGACATTGGGATGGGGATGGGGAGGCGTGTACAGACATTGGGGTGGGGATTGGGGATGGGAAGGGTGGACAGTCATTGGGATGGGGATGGAGATGGAGAGGGGTGTACAGACATTGGGATGGGGATGGGGATGGGGAAGGGTGTAGAGACATTGGGATGGGGATGTGGATGGGGAGGGCTGTACAGACATTGGAATGGGGAGGGGAGGGGAGGGGTGTACAGACATTGGGATTGGGGTGGGGAGGAGTGTACAGACATTGTGATGGGGATGGGGATGGGGAGGGATGTACAGACATTGGGATGGGGACTGGGTGGGGTGTACAGACATTGGGATGGGGATGGAGAGGGGTTTACAGACATTGGGATGGGGATGGGGAGGGGTGTACAGACATTGTGATGGGGATGGGGAGGGGTGTATGGACATTGTGATGGGGATGGGGAGGGGTGTACGGACATTGTGATGGGGACAGGGTTGGGGAGGGGTGTACAGACATTGGGGTGGGGATGGGGATGAGGAGGGGTGTACAGACATTTGGATGGTGATGGGGATGGGGAGGGGTGTACAGACATTGGGGTGGGGATGGGGAGGGGTGTACAGACATTGGGATAGGGATGGGGATGGGGATTGGGAGGGGTGTACGGACATTGGGATGGGGAGGGGAGGGGAGGGGTGTACAGACATTGGGATTGGGATGGGGAGGGGTGTACAGACATTGTGATGGGGATGGGGATGGGGAGGGGTGTACTTACATTGGGATGGGGATGGGGAGGGGTGGACAGACATTGGGATGGGGATGGGGATGGGGAGGGGTGTACAGACATTGGGATGGGGATGAGGAGGGGTGTACAGACATTGGGATGGGGATGGCGATGAGGAGGGGTGTACAGACATTGGGATGGGGATGGGGAGGCGTGTACAGACATTGGGGTGGGGATTGGGGATGGGAAGGGTGGACAGTCATTGGGATGGGGATGGGGATGGAGAGGGGTGTACAGACATTGGGATGGGGATGGGGATGGGGAAGGGTGTAGAGACATTGGGATGGGGATGTGGATTGGGAGGGGTGTACAGACATTGGGATGGGGATGAAGAGGGGTGTACAGACATTGGCATGGGGATGGGGATGGGGAAGGGTGTACAGACATAAGGATGGGGATGGGGATTGGGAGGGGTGTACAGACATTGGAATGGGGATGGGGATGGGATGGGGGTACGGACATTGGGATGGGGATGGGGATGGGGAGGGATGTACAGACATTGGGATGGGGACTGGGTGGGGTGTACAGACATTGGGATGGGGATGGAGAGGGGTTTACAGACATTGGGATGGGGGTGGGGAGGGGTGTACAGACATTGTGATGGGGATGGGGAGGGGTGTATGGACATTGTGATGGGGATGGGGAGGGGTGTACGGACATTGTGATGGGGACAGGGTTGGGGAGGGGTGTACAGACATTGGGGTGGGGATGGGGATGAGGAGGGGTGTACAGACATTTGGATGGTGATGGGGATGGGGAGGGGTGTACAGACATTGGGGTGGGGATGGGGAGGGGTGTACAGACATTGGGATAGGGATGGGGATGGGGATTGGGAGGGGTGTACGGACATTGGGATGGGGAGGGGAGGGGAGGGGCGTACAGACATTGGGATTGGGATGGGGAGGGGTGTACAGACATTGTGATGGGGATGGGGATGGGGAGGGGTGTACTTACATTGGGATGGGGATGGGGAGGGGTGGACAGACATTGGGATGGGGATGGGGAGGGGGAGGGATGTACAGACATTGGGATGGGGATGAGGAGGGGTGTACAGACATTGGGATGGGGATGGCGATGAGGAGGGGTGTACAGACATTGGGATGGGGATGGGGAGGCGTGTACAGACATTGGGGTGGGGATGGGGGATGGGAAGGGTGGACAGTCATTGGGATGGGGATGGGGATGGAGAGGGGTGTACAGACATTGGGATGGGGATGGGGATGGGGAAGGGTGTAGAGACATTGGGATGGGGATGTGGATTGGGAGGGGTGTACAGACATTGGGATGGGGATGAAGAGGGGTGTACAGACATTGGCATGGGGATGGGGATGGGGAAGGGTGTACAGACATAAGGATGGGGATGGGGATTGGGAGGGGTGTACAGACATTGGAATGGGGATGGGGATGGGATGGGGGTACGGACATTGGGATGGGGATGGAGATGGGGCGGGGTGTAAAGACATTGGGATGGGGATGGAGATGGGGAGGGGTGTAAAGACATTGGGATGGGGATGGGGATTGGGTGGGGTGTACAGACATTGGGATGAGGATGGGGAGGGGTTTACAGACATTGAGGTGCGGATGGGGATGGAGAGGGGTGTACGGACATTGTGATGGGGATGGAGAGGGGTGTACGGACATTGTGATGGGGATGGGGAGGGGTGTATGGATATTGTGATGGGGATGGGGAGGGGTGTATGGATATTGTGATGGGGATGGGGAGGGGTGTACAGACATTGGGATGGGGAGGGGTGTACGGACATTGTAATGTGGATTGGGTTGGGGAGGGGTGTACAGACATTGGGGTGGGGATGGGGATGAGGAGGGGTGTACAGACATTTGGATGGGGATGGGGTTGGTGAGTGATGTACAGACATTGGGGTGGGGATGGGGATGAGGAGGGGTGTACAGACATTTGGATGGGGATGGGGTTGGGGAGGGGTGTACAGACATTGGGGTGGGGATGGGGATGGTGAGGGGTGTACAGACATTGGGATGGGGATGGGGATTGGGAGGGATGTACGGACATTGGGGTGGGGATGGGGATGGGGATGGGGAGGGGTGTACAGACATTTGGATGGGGATGGGGTTGGGGAGGGGTGTACAGTCATTGGGGTGGGGATGGGGATGAGGACGGGTGTACAGACATTTGGATGGGGATGGGGTTGGGGAGGGGTGTACAGTCATTGGGGTGGGGATGGGGAGGGGTGTACAGACATTGTGATGGGAATGGGGATGGTAAGGGGTGTACAGACATTGGGATGGGGATGGGGAGGGGTGTACAGACATTGGGATGGGGAGGGCTGTACGGACATTGTGATGGGGATGGGGTTGGGGAGGGGTGTACAGACATTGGGGTGGGGATGGGGATGAGGAGCGGTGTACAGACATTTGGATGGGGATGGGGTTGGGGAGGGGTGTACAGTCATTGGGGTGGGGATGGGGATGAGGAGGGGTGTACAGACATTGGGATGGGGATGAGGAGGGGTGTACAGACATTGGGATGGGGATGGGGATGGGGATGTGGAGGGGTGTACAGACATTGTGTTGGGGATGGTGAGGGGTGTACAGACATTGGGGTGGGGATGGGGATGAGGAGGGGTGTACAGACATTGGGATGAGGAGGAGTGTACAGACATTGGGGTGGGGATGGGGATGGTGAGGAGTGTACAGACATTGGGGTGGGGATGGGGATGGGGAGGGCTGTACAGACATTGGGATGGGGAGGGGAGGGGAGGGGTGTACAGACATTGGGATTGGGATGGGGAGGGATGTACAGACATTGTGATGGGGATGGGGATGGGGAGGGATGTACAGACATTGGGATGGGGTCTGGGTGGGGTGTACAGACATTGGGATGGGGATGAGGAGGGGTTTACAGACATTGAGGTGCGGATCGGGATGGGGAGGGGTGTATGGACATTGTGATGGGGATGGGGAGGGGTGTAAAGACATTGGGATGGGGATGGAGATGAGGAGGGGTGTAAAGACATTGGGATGGGGATGGGGATTGGGTGGGGTGTACAGACATTGGGATGAGGATGGGGAGGGGTTTACAGACATTGAGGTGCGGATGGGGATGGAGAGGGGTGTACGGACATTGTGATGGGGATGGAGAGGGGTGTACGGACATTGTGATGGGGATGGGGAGGGGTGTATGGATATTGTGATGGGGATGGGGAGGGGTGTATGGATATTGTGATGGTGATGCGGAGGGGTGTACAGACATTGGGATGGGGAGGGGTGTACGGACATTGTAATGTGGATTGGGTTGGGGAGGGGTGTACAGACATTGGGGTGGGGATGGGGATGAGGAGGGGTGTACAGACATTTGGATGGGGATGGGGTTGGTGAGTGATGTACAGACATTGGGGTGGGGATGGGGATGAGGAGGGGTGTACAGACATTTGGATGGGGATGGGGTTGGGGAGGGGTGTACAGACATTGGGGTGGGGATGGGGATGGTGAGGGGTGTACAGACATTGGGATGGGGATGGGGATGGGGAGGGATGTACGGACATTGGGGTGGGGATGGGGATGGGGATGGGGAGGGGTGTACAGACATTTGGATGGGGATGGGGTTGGGGAGGGGTGTACAGTCATTGGGGTGGGGATGGGGATGAGGACGGGTGTACAGACATTTGGATGGGGATGGGGTTGGGGAGGGGTGTACAGTCATTGGGGTGGGGATGGGGAGGGGTGTACAGACATTGTGATGGGAATGGGGATGGTAAGGGGTGTACAGACATTGGGATGGGGATGGGGAGGGGTGTACAGACATTGGGATGGGGAGGGCTGTACGGACATTGTGATGGGGATGGGGTTGGGGAGGGGTGTACAGACATTGGGGTGGGGATGGGGATGAGGAGCGGTGTACAGACATTTGGATGGGGATGGGGTTGGGGAGGGGTGTACAGTCATTGGGGTGGGGATGGGGATGAGGAGGGGTGTACAGACATTGGGATGGGGATGAGGAGGGGTGTACAGACATTGGGATGGGGATGGGGAGGGGGATGGGGAGGGGTGTACAGACATTGTGTTGGGGATGGTGAGGGGTGTACAGACATTGGGGTGGGGATGGGGATGAGGAGGGGTGTACAGACATTGGGATGAGGAGGAGTGTACAGACATTGGGGTGGGGATGGGGATGGTGAGGAGTGTACAGACATTGGGGTGGGGATGGGGATGGGGAGGGCTGTACAGACATTGGGATGGGGAGGGGAGGGGAGGGGTGTACAGACATTGGGATTGGGATGGGGAGGGATGTACAGACATTGTGATGGGGATGGGGATGGGGAGGGATGTACAGACATTGGGATGGGGGCTGGGTGGGGTGTACAGACATTGGGATGGGGATGAGGAGGGGTTTACAGACATTGAGGTGCGGATCGGGATGGGGAGGGGTGTATGGACATTGTGATGGGGATGGGGAGGGGTGTACGGACATTGTGATGGGGATGGGGTTGGGGACGGGTGTACAGACATTGGGGTGGGGATGGGGATGAGGAGGGGTGTACAGACATTTGGATGGTGATGGGGATGGGGAGGGGTGTACAGACATTGGGGTGGGGATGGGGAGGGGTGTACAGACATTGGGATAGGGATGGGGATGGGGATTGGGAGGGGTGTACGGACATTGGGATGGGGAGGGGAGGGGAGGGGTGTACAGACATTGGGATTGGGATGGGGAGGGGTGTACAGACATTGTGATGGGGATGGGGATGGGGAGGGGTGTACAGACATTGGGATGCGGATGGGGAGGGGTGGACAGACATTGGGATGGGGTTGGGGATGGGGAGGGATGTACAGACATTGGGATGGGGATGAGGAGGGGTGTACAGACATTGGGATGGGGATGGCGATGAGGAGGGGTGTACAGACATTGGGGTGGGGATTGGGGATGGGAAAGGTGGACAGAAATTGGGATGGGGATGCGGATTAGGAGGGGTGTACAGACATTGGGATGGGGATGGAGAGGGGTGTACAGACATTGGGATGGGGATGGGGAGGGGTGTACAGACATTGGGGTGGGGATTGGGGATGGGAAGGATGGACAGTCATTGGGATGGGGATGGGGATGGAGAGGGGTGTACAGACATTGGGATGGGGTTGGGGAGGGGTGTACAGACATTGGGATGGGGATGGGGATGGGGATGGGGAAGGGTGTAGAGACATTGGGATGGGGATGTGGATTGGGAGGGGTGTACAGACATTGGGATGGGGATGGAGAGGGATGTACAGACATTGGGATGGGGATGGGGATGGGGAAGGGTGTACAGACATAAGGATGGGGATGGGGATTGGGAGGGGTGTACAGACATTGGGATGGGGATGGGGAGGGGTGTACAGACATTGGAATGGGGATGGGGATGGGGAGGGGTGTACGGACATTGGGATGGGGATGGAGATGGGGAGGGGTGTAAAGACATTGGGATGGGGATGGGGATTGGGTGGGGTGTACAGACATTGGGATGAGGATGGGGAGGGGTTTACAGACATTGAGGTGCGGATCTGGATGGAGAGGGGTGTACGGACATCGTGATGGGGATGAGGAGGGGTGTACAGACATTGGGGTGGGGATGGGGTTGGGGAGGGGTGTACAGGCATTGGGGTGGGGATGGGGATGGTGAGGGGTGTACAGACATTGGGATGGGGATGGGGATTGGGAGGGATGTACGGACATTGGGGTGGGGATGGGGATGGGGAGGGGTGTACAGATATTTGGATGGGGATGGGGTTGGGGAGGGGTGTACAGTCATTGGGGTGGGGATGGGGAGGGGTGTACAGACATTGTGATGGGGATGGGGATGGCGAGGGGTGTACATACATTGGGATGGGGATTGGGTGGGGTGTACAGACATTGGGATGGGGAGGGGTGTACGGACATTGTGATAGGGATGGGGTTGGGGAGGGGTGTACAGTCATTGGGGTGGGGATGGGGATGAGGAGGGGTGTACAGACATTGGGATGGGGATGGGGAGGGGTGTACAGACATTGGGGTGGGGATGAGGTGGGGGAGGGGTGTACAGTCATTGGGGTGGGGATGGGGATGAGGAGGGGTGTACAGACATTTGGATGGGGATGGGGTTGGGGAGGGGTGTACAGTCATTGGGGTGGGGATGGGGATGAGGACGGGTGTACAGACATTTGGATGGGGATGGGGTTGGGGAGGGGTGTACAGTCATTGGGGTGGGGATGGGGATGAGGACGGGTGTACAGACATTTGGATGGGGATGGGGTTGGGGAGGGGTGTACAGACATTGGGGTGGGGATGGGGATGGTGAGGGGTGTACAGACATTGGGATGGGGATGGGGATTGGGAGGGATGTACGGACATTGGGGTGGGGATGGGGATGGGGAGGGGTGTACAGACATTTGGATGGGGATGGGGTTGGGGAGGGGTGTACAGTCATTGGGGTGGGGATGGGGATGAGGACGGGTGTACAGACATTTGGATGTGGATGGGGTTGGGGAGGGGTGTACAGTCATTGGGGTGGGGATGGGGAGGGGTGTACAGACATTGTGATGGGAATGGGGATGGCAAGGGGTGTACAGACATTGGGATGGGGATGGGGAGGGGTGTACAGACATTGGGATGGGGAGGGGTGTACGGACATTGTGATGGGGATGGGGTTGGGGAGGGGTGTGCAGACATTGGGGTGGGGATGGGGATGAGGAGCGGTGTACAGACATTTGGATGGGGATGGGGTTGGGGAGGGGTGTACAGTCATTGGGGTGGGGATGGGGATGAGGAGGGGTGTACAGACATTGGGATGGGGATGGGGAGGGGTGTACAGACATTGGGATGGGGATGGGGATGGGGATGTGGAGGGCTGTACAGACATTGTGTTGGGGATGGTGAGGGGTGTACAGACATTGGGATGAGGAGGAGTGTACAGACATTGGGGTGGGGATGGGGATGGTGAGGGGTGTACAGACATTGGGGTGGGGATGGGGATGGGGAGGGCTGTACAGACATTGGGATGGGGAGGGGAGGGGAGGGGTGTACAGACATTGGGATTGGGATGGGGAGGGATGTACAGACATTGTGATGGGGATGGGGATGGGGAGGGATGTACAGACATTGGGATGGGGGCTGGGTGGGGTGTACAGACATTGGGATGGGGATGAGGAGGGGTTTACAGACATTGAGGTGCGGATCGGGATGGGGAGGGGTGTATGGACATTGTGATGGGGATGGGGAGGGGTGTATGGACATTGTGATGGGGATGGGGAGGGGTGTACGGACTTTGTGATGGGGATGGGGTTGGGGAGGGGTGTACAGACATTGGGATGGGGATGGGGAGGCGTGTACAGACATTGGGGTGGGGATTGGGGATGGGAAGGGTGGACAGTCATTGGGATGGGGATGAGGATGGAGAGGGGTGTACAGACATTGGGATGGGGATGGGGATGGGGAAGGGTGTAGAGACATTGGGATGGGGATGTGGATTGGGAGGGGTGTACAGACATTGGGATGGGGATGAAGAGGGGTGTACAGACATTGGCATGGGGATGGGGATGGGGAAGGGTGTACAGACATAAGGATGGGGATGGGGATTGGGAGGGGTGTACAGACATTGGAATGGGGATGGGGATGGGATGGGGGTACGGACATTGGGATGGGGATGGAGATGGGGAGGGGTGTAAAGACATTGGGATGGGGATGGAGATGGGGAGGGGTGTAAAGACATTGGGATGGGGATCGGGATTGGGTGCGGTGTACAGACATTGGGATGAGGATGGGGAGGGGTTTACAGACATTGAGGTGCGGATGGGGATGGAGAGGGGTGTACGGACATTGTGATGGGGATGGAGAGGGGTGTACGGACATTGTGATGGGGATGGGGAGGGGTGTATGGATATTGTGATGGGGATGGGGAGGGGTGTACAGACATTGGGATGGGGAGGGGTGTACGGACATTGTAATGTGGATTGGGTTGGGGAGGGGTGTACAGACATTGGGGTGGGGATGGGGATGAGGAGGGGTGTACAGACATTGGGATGAGGAGGAGTGTACAGACATTGGGGTGGGGATGGGGATGGTGAGGAGTGTACAGACATTGGGGTGGGGATGGGGATGGGGAGGGCTGTACAGACATTGGGATGGGGAGGGGAGGGGAGGGGTGTACAGACATTGGGATTGGGATGGGGAGGGATGTACAGACATTGTGATGGGGATGGGGATGGGGAGGGATGTACAGACATTGGGATGGGGGCTGGGTGGGGTGTACAGACATTGGGATGGGGATGAGGAGGGGTTTACAGACATTGAGGTGCGGATCGGGATGGGGAGGGGTGTATGGACATTGTGATGGGGATGGGGAGGGGTGTACGGACATTGTGATGGGGATGGGGTTGGGGACGGGTGTACAGACATTGGGGTGGGGATGGGGATGAGGAGGGGTGTACAGACATTTGGATGGTGATGGGGATGGGGAGGGGTGTACAGACATTGGGGTGGGGATGGGGAGGGGTGTACAGACATTGGGATAGGGATGGGGATGGGGATTGGGAGGGGTGTACGGACATTGGGATGGGGAGGGGAGGGGAGGGGTGTACAGACATTGGGATTGGGATGGGGAGGGGTGTACAGACATTGTGATGGGGATGGGGATGGGGAGGGGTGTACAGACATTGGGATGCGGATGGGGAGGGGTGGACAGACATTGGGATGGGGTTGGGGATGGGGAGGGATGTACAGACATTGGGATGGGGATGAGGAGGGGTGTACAGACATTGGGATGGGGATGGCGATGAGGAGGGGTGTACAGACATTGGGGTGGGGATTGGGGATGGGAAAGGTGGACAGAAATTGGGATGGGGATGCGGATTAGGAGGGGTGTACAGACATTGGGATGGGGATGGAGAGGGGTGTACAGACATTGGGATGGGGATGGGGAGGGGTGTACAGACATTGGGGTGGGGATTTTGGATGGGAAGGATGGACAGTCATTGGGATGGGGATGGGGATGGAGAGGGGTGTACAGACATTGGGATGGGGTTGGGGAGGGGTGTACAGACATTGGGATGGGGATGGGGATGGGGATGGGGAAGGGTGTAGAGACATTGGGATGGGGATGTGGTTTGTTAGGGGTGAACAGTCATTGGGATGGGGATGGAGAGGGATGTACAGACATTGGGATGGGGATGGGGATGGGGAAGGGTGTACAGACATAAGGATGGGGATGGGGATTGGGAGGGGTGTACAGACATTGGGATGGGGATGGGGAGGGGTGTACAGACATTGGAATGGGGATGGGGATGGGGAGGGGTGTACGGACATTGGGATGGGGATGGAGATGGGGAGGGGTGTAAAGACATTGGGATGGGGATGGAGATGGGGAGGGGTGTAAAGACATTGGGATGGGGATGGGGATGGGGTGGGGTGTACAGACATTGGGATGAGGATGGGGAGGGGTTTACAGACATTGAGGTGCGGATGGGGATGGAGAGGGGTGTACGGACATCGTGATGGGGATGAGGAGGGGTGTACAGACATTGGGGTGGGGATGGGGTTGGGGAGGGGTGTACAGGCATTGGGGTGGGGATGGGGATGGTGAGGGGTGTACAGACATTGGGATGGGGATGGGGATTGGGAGGGATGTACGGACATTGGGGTGGGGATGGGGATGGGGAGGGGTGTACAGATATTTGGATGGGGATGGGGTTGGGGAGGGGTGTACAGTCATTGGGGTGGGGATGGGGAGGGGTGTACAGACATTGTGATGGGGATGGGGATGGCGAGGGGTGTACATACATTGGGATGGGGATTGGGTGGGGTGTACAGACATTGGGATGGGGAGGGGTGTACGGACATTGTGATAGGGATGGGGTTGGGGAGGGGTGTACAGTCATTGGGGTGGGGATAGGGATGAGGAGGGGTGTACAGACATTGGGATGGGGATGGGGAGGGGTGTACAGACATTGGGGTGGGGATGAGGTTGGGGAGGGGTGTACAGTCATTGGGGTGGGGATGGGGATGAGGAGGGGTGTACAGACATTTGGATGGGGATGGGGTTGGGGAGGGGTGTACAGTCATTGGGGTGGGGATGGGGATGAGGACGGGTGTACAGACATTTGGATGGGGATGGGGTTGGGGAGGGGTGTACAGTCATTGGGGTGGGGATGGGGATGAGGACGGGTGTACAGACATTTGTATGGGAATGGGGTTGGGGAGGGGTGTACAGACATTGGGGTGGGGATGGGGATGGTGAGGGGTGTACAGACATTGGGATGGGGATGGGGATTGGGAGGGATGTACGGACATTGGGGTGGGGATGGGGATGGGGAGGGGTGTACAGACATTTGGATGGGGATGGGGTTGGGGAGGGGTGTACAGTCATTGGGGTGGGGATGGGGATGAGGACGGGTGTACAGACATTTGGATGTGGATGGGGTTGGGGAGGGGTGTACAGTCATTGGGGTGGGGATGGGGAGGGGTGTACAGACATTGTGATGGGAATGGGGATGGCAAGGGGTGTACAGACATTGGGATGGGGATGGGGAGGGGTGTACAGACATTGGGATGGGGAGGGGTGTACGGACATTGTGATGGGGATGGGGTTGGGGGAGGGGTGTACAGACATTGGGGTGGGGATGGGGATGAGGAGCGGTGTACAGACATTTGGATGGGGATGGGGTTGGGGAGGGGTGTACAGTCATTGGGGTGGGGATGGGGATGAGGAGGGGTGTACAGACATTGGGATGGGGATGAGGAGGGGTGTACAGACATTGGGATGGGGATGGGGATGGGGATGTGGAGGGCTGTACAGACATTGTGTTGGGGATGGTGAGGGGTGTACAGACATTGGGGTGGGGATGGGGATGAGGAGGGGTGTACAGACATTGGAATGGGGATGGGGATGGGGATGGGGAGGGGTGTACAGACATTGGGATGAGGAGGAGTGTACAGACATTGGGGTGGGGATGGGGATGGTGAGGGGTGTACAGACATTGGGGTGGGGATGGGGATGGGGAGGGCTGTACAGACATTGGGATGGGGAGGGGAGGGGAGGGGTGTACAGACATTGGGATTGGGATGGGGAGGGATGTACAGACATTGTGATGGGGATGGGGATGGGGAGGGATGTACAGACATTGGGATGGGGGCTGGGTGGGGTGTACAGACATTGGGATGGGGATGAGGAGGGGTTTACAGACATTGAGGTGCGGATCGGGATGGGGAGGGGTGTATGGACATTGTGATGGGGATGGGGAGGGGTGTATGGACATTGTGATGGGGATGGGGAGGGGTGTACGGACTTTGTGATGGGGATGGGGTTGGGGAGGGGTGTACAGACATTGGGATGGGGATGGGGAGGCGTGTACAGACATTGGGGTGGGGATTGGGGATGGGAAGGGTGGACAGTCATTGGGATGGGGATGAGGATGGAGAGGGGTGTACAGACATTGGGATGGGGATGGGGATGGGGAAGGGTGTAGAGACATTGGGATGGGGATGTGGATTGGGAGGGGTGTACAGACATTGGGATGGGGATGAAGAGGGGTGTACAGACATTGGCATGGGGATGGGGATGGGGAAGGGTGTACAGACATAAGGATGGGGATGGGGATTGGGAGGGGTGTACAGACATTGGAATGGGGATGGGGATGGGATGGGGGTACGGACATTGGGATGGGGATGGAGATGGGGAGGGGTGTAAAGACATTGGGATGGGGATGGAGATGGGGAGGGGTGTAAAGACATTGGGATGGGGATCGGGATTGGGTGGGGTGTACAGACATTGGGATGAGGATGGGGAGGGGTTTACAGACATTGAGGTGCGGATGGGGATGGAGAGGGGTGTACGGACATTGTGATGGGGATGGAGAGGGGTGTACGGACATTGTGATGGGGATGGGGAGGGGTGTATGGATATTGTGATGGGGATGGGGAGGGGTGTACAGACATTGGGATGGGGAGGGGTGTACGGACATTGTAATGTGGATTGGGTTGGGGAGGGGTGTACAGACATTGGGGTGGGGATGGGGATGAGGAGGGGTGTACAGACATTTGGATGGGGATGGGGTTGGTGAGTGATGTACAGACATTGGGGTGGGGATGGGGATGAGGAGGGGTGTACAGACATTTGGATGGGGATGGGGTTGGGGAGGGGTGTACAGACATTGGGTTGGGGATGGGGATGGTGAGGGGTGTACAGACATTGGGATGGGGATGGGGATTGGGAGGGATGTACGGACATTGGGGTGGGGATGGGGATGGGGATGGGGAGGGGTGTACAGACATTTGGATGGGGATGGGGTTGGGGAGGGGTGTACAGTCATTGGGGTGGGGATGGGGATGAGGACGGGTGTACAGACATTTGGATGGGGATGGGGTTGGGGAGGGGTGTACAGTCATTGGGGTGGGGATGGGGAGGGGTGTACAGACATTGTGATGGGAATGGGGATGGCAAGGGGTGTACAGACATTGGGATGGGGATGGGGAGGGGTGTACAGACATTGGGATGGGGAGGGCTGTATGGACATTGTGATGGGGATGGGGTTGGGGAGGGGTGTACAGACATTGGGGTGGGGATGGGGATGAGGAGGGGTGTACAGACATTGGGATGGGGATGAGGAGGGGTGTACAGACATTTGGATGGGGATGGGGTTGGGGAGGGGTGTACAGTCATTGGGGTGGGGATGGGGATGAGGACGGGTGTACATACATTTGGATGGGGATGGTGTTGGGGAGGGGTGTACAGTCATTGGGGTGGGGATGGGGAGGGGTGTACAGACATTGTGATGGGAATGGGGATGGCAAGGGGTGTACAGACATTGGGATGGGGATGGGGAGGGGTGTACAGACATTGGGATGGGGAGGGCTGTACGGACATTGTGATGGGGATGGGGTGGGGGAGGGGTGTACAGACATTGGGGTAGGGATGGGGATGAGGAGCGGTGTACAGACATTTGGATGGGGATGGGGTTGGGGAGGGGTGTACAGTCATTGGGGTGGGGATGGGGATGAGGAGGGGTGTACAGACATTGGGATGGGGATGAGGAGGGGTGTACAGACATTGGGATGGGGATGGGGATGTGGATGTGGAGGGGTGTACAGACATTGTGTTGGGGATGGTGAGGGGTGTACAGACATTGGGGTGGGGATGGGGATGAGGAGGGGTGTACAGACATTGGGATGAGGAGGAGTGTACAGACATTGGGGTGGGGATGGGGATGGTGAGGAGTGTACAGACATTGGGGTGGGGATGGGGATGGGGAGGGCTGTACAGACATTGGGATGGGGAGGGGAGGGGAGGGATGTACAGACATTGTGATGGGGATGGGGATGGGGAGGGATGTACAGACATTGGGATGGGGGCTGGGTGGGGTGTACAGACATTGGGATGGGGATGAGGAGGGGTTTACAGACATTGAGGTGCGGATCGGGATGGGGAGGGGTGTATGGACATTGTGATGGGGATGGGGAGGGGTGTACGGACATTGTGATGGGGATGGGGTTGGGGACGGGTGTACAGACATTGGGGTGGGGATGCGGATGAGGAGGGGTGTACAGACATTTGGATGGTGATGGGGATGGGGAGGGGTGTACAGACATTGGGGTGGGGATGGGGAGGGGTGTACAGACATTGGGATAGGGATGGGGATGGGGATTGGGAGGGGTGTACGGACATTGGGATGGGGAGGGGAGGGGAGGGGTGTACAGACATTGGGATGGGGATGGGGATGGGGTGTACAGACATTGGGATGGGGATGGGGAGGGGGAGGGGTGTACAGACATTGGGATGCGGATGGGGAGGGGTGGACAGACATTGGGATGGGGTTGGGGATGGGGAGGGATGTACAGACATTGGGATGGGGATGAGGAGGGGTGTACAGACATTGGGATGGGGATGGCGATGAGGAGGGGTGTACAGACATTGGGGTGGGGATTGGGGATGGGAAAGGTGGACAGAAATTGGGATGGGGATGCGGATTAGGAGGGGTGTACAGACATTGGGATGGGGATGGAGAGGGGTGTACAGACATTGGGATGGGGATGGGGAGGGGTGTACAGACATTGGGGTGGGGATTGGGGATGGGAAGGATGGACAGTCATTGGGATGGGGATGGGGATGGAGAGGGGTGTACAGACATTGGGATGGGGTTGGGGAGGGGTGTACAGACATTGGGATGGGGATGGGGATGGGGATGGGGAAGGGTGTAGAGACATTGGGATGGGGATGTGGATTGGGAGGGGTGTACAGACATTGGGATGGGGATGGAGAGGGATGTACAGACATTGGGATGGGGATGGGGATGGGGAAGGGTGTACAGACATAAGGATGGGGATGGGGATTGGGAGGGGTGTACAGACATTGGGATGGGGATGGGGAGGGGTGTACAGACATTGGAATGGGGATGGGGATGGGGAGGGGTGTACGGACATTGGGATGGGGATGGAGATGGGGAGGGGTGTAAAGACATTGGGATGGGGATGGGGATTGGGTGGGGTGTACAGACATTGGGATGAGGATGGGGAGGGGTTTACAGACATTGAGGTGCGGATGGGGATGGAGAGGGGTGTACGGACATCGTGATGGGGATGAGGAGGGGTGTACAGACATTGGGGTGGGGATGGGGTTGGGGAGGGGTGTACAGGCATTGGGGTGGGGATGGGGATGGTGAGGGGTGTACAGACATTGGGATGGGGATGGGGATTGGGAGGGATGTACGGACATTGGGGTGGGGATGGGGATGGGGAGGGGTGTACAGATATTTGGATGGGGATGGGGTTGGGGAGGGGTGTACAGTCATTGGGGTGGGGATGGGGAGGTGTGTACAGACATTGTGATGGGGATGGGGATGGCGAGGTGTGTACATACATTGGGATGGGGATTGGGTGGGGTGTACAGACATTGGGATGGGGAGGGGTGTACGGACATTGTGATGGGGATGGGGTTGGGGAGGGGTGTACAGTCATTGGGGTGGGGATGGGGATGAGGAGGGGTGTACAGACATTGGGATGGGGATGGGGAGGGGTGTACAGACATTGGGGTGGGGATGGGGTTGGGGAGGGGTGTACAATCATTGCGGTGGGGATGGGGATGAGGAGGGGTGTACAGACATTTGGATGGGGATGGGGTTGGGGAGGGGTGTACAGACATTCGGGTGGGGATGGGGATGAGGACGGGTGTACAGACATTTGGATGGGGATGGGGTTGGGGAGGGGTGTACAGTCATTGGGGTGGGGATGGGGATGAGGACGGGTGTACAGACATTTGGATGGGGATGGGGTTGGGGAGGGGTGTACAGACATTGGGGTGCGGATGGGGATGGTGAGGGGTGTACAGACATTGGGATGGGGATGGGGTTTGGGAGGGATGTACGGACATTGGGGTGGGGATGGGGATGGGGAGGGGTGTACAGACATTTGGATGGGGATGGGGTTGGGGAGGGGTGTACAGTCATTGGGGTGGGGATGGGGAGGGGTGTACAGACATTGGGATGGGGAGGGGTGTACGGACATTGTGATGGGGATGGGGTTGGGGAGGGGTGTACAGACATTGGGGTGGGGATGGGGATGAGGAGCGGTGTACAGACATTTGGATGGGGATGGGGTTGGGGAGGGGTGTACAGTCATTGGGGTGGGGATGGGGATGAGGAGGGGTGTACAGACATTGGGATGGGGATGAGGAGGGGTGTACAGACATTGGGATGGGGATGGGGATGGGGATGTGGAGGGGTGTACAGACATTGTGTTGGGGATGGTGAGGGGTGTGCAGACATTGGGGTGGGGATGGGGATGAGGAGGGGTGTACAGACATTGGAATGGGGATGGGGATGGGGATGGGGAGGGGTGTACAGACATTGGGATGAGGAGGAGTGTACAGACATTGGGGTGGGGATGGGGATGGTGAGGGGTGTACAGACATTGGGGTGGGGATGGGGATGGGGAGGGCTGTACAGACATTGGGATGGGGAGGGGAGGGGAGGGGTGTACAGACATTGGGATTGGGATGGGGAGGGATGTACAGACATTGTGATGGGGATGGGGATGGGGAGGGATGTACAGACATTGGGATGGGGCTGGGTGGGGTGTACAGACATTGGGATGGGGATGAGGAGGGGTTTACAGACATTGAGGTGCGGATCGGGATGGGGAGGGGTGTATGGACATTGTGATGGGGATGGGGAGGGGTGTATGGACATTGTGATGGGGATGGGGTTTGGGAGGGGTGTACAGACATTGGGGTGGGGATGGGGATGAGGAGGGGTGTACAGACATTTGGATGGTGATGGGGATGGGGAGGGGTGTACAGACATTGGGGTGGGGATGGGGAGGGGTGTACAGACATTGGGATAGGGATTGGGATGGGGATTGGGAGGGGTGTACGGACATTGGGATGGGGAGGGGAGGGGAGGGGTGTACAGACATTGGGATTGGGATGGGGAGGGGTGTACAGACATTGTGATGGGGATGGGGATGGGGAGGGGTGTACAGACATTGGGATGCGGATGGGGAGGGGTGGACAGACATTGGGATGGGGTTGGGGATGGGGAGGGATGTACAGACATTGGGATGGGGATGAGGAGGGGTGTACAGACGTTGGGATGGGGATGGCGATGAGGAGGGGTGTACAGACGTTGGGGTGGGGATTAGGGATGGGAAAGGTGGACAGAAATTGGGATGGGGATGCGGATTAGGAGGAGTGTACAGACATTGGGATGGGGATGGAGAGGGGTGTACAGACATTGGGATGGGGATGGGGAGGGGTGTACAGACATTGGGATGGGGATGGGGAGGCGTGTACAGACATTGGGGTGGGGATTGGGGATGGGAAGGATGGACAGTCATTGGGATGGGGATGGGGATGGAGAGGGGTGTACAGACATTGGGATGGGGTTGGGGAGGGGTGTACAGACATTGGGATGGGGATGGGGATGGGGAAGGGTGTAGGGACATTGGGATGGGGATGTGGATTGGGAGGGGTGTACAGACATTGGGATGGGGATGGAGAGGGGTGTACAGACATTGGGATGAGGATGGGGATGGGGAAGGGTGTACAGACATAAGGATGAGGATGGGGATTGGGAGGGGTGTACAGACATTGGGATGGGGATGGGGAGGGGTGTACAGACATTGGAATGGGGATGGGGATGGGGAGGGGTGTACGGACATTGGGATGGGGATGGAGATGGGGAGGGGTGTAAAGACATTGGGATGGGGATAGAGATGGGGAGGGGTGTAAAGACATTGGGATGGGGATGGGGATTGGGTGGGGTGTACAGACATTGGGATGAGGATGGGGAGGGGTTTACAGACATTGAGGTGCGGATGGGGATGGAGAGGGGTGTACGGACATCGTGATGGGGATGAGGAGGGGTGTACAGACATTTGGATGGGGATGGGGTTGGGGAGGGGTGTACAGGCATTGGGGTGGGGATGGGGATGGTGAGGGGTGTACAGACATTGGGATGGGAATGGGGATTGGGAGGGATGTACGGACATTGGGGTGGGGATGGGGATGGGGAGGGGTGTACAGATATTTGGATGGGGATGGGGTTGGGGAGGGGTGTATAGTCATTGGGGTGGGGATGGGGAGGGGTGTACAGACATTGTGATGGGGATGGGGATGGCGAGGGGTGTACATACATTGGGATGGGGATTGGGTGGGGTGTACAGACATTGGGATGGGGAGGGGTGTACGGACATTGTGATGGGGATGGGGTTGGGGAGGGGTGTACAGTCATTGGGGTGGGGATGGGGATGAGGAGGGGTGTACAGACATTGGGATGGGGATGGGGAGGGGTGTACAGACATTGGGGTGGGGATGGGGTTGGGGAGGGGTGTACAGACATTGGGATGGGGATGGGGATGGGGATGTGGAGGGGTGTACAGACATTGTGTTGGGGATGGTGAGGGGTGTACAGACATTGGGGTGGGGATGGGGATGAGGAGGGGTGTACAGACATTGGAATGGGGATGGGGATGGGGATGCGGAGGGGTGTACAGACATTGGGATGAGGAGGAGTGTACAGACATTGGGGTGGGGATGGGGATGGTGAGGGGTGTACAGACATTGGGGTGGGGATGGGGATGGGGAGGGCTGTACAGACATTGGGATGGGGAGGGGAGGGGAGGGGTGTACAGACATTGGGATTGGGATGGGGAGGGATGTACAGACATTGTGATGGGGATGGGGATGGGGAGGGATGTACAGACATTGGGATGGGGGCTGGGTGGGGTGTACAGACATTGGGATGGGGATGAGGAGGGGTTTACAGACATTGAGGTGCGGATCGGGATGGGGAGGGGTGTATGGACATTGTGATGGGGATGGGGAGGGGTGTATGGACATTGTGATGGGGATGGGGAGGGGTGTACGGACTTTGTGATGGGGATGGGGTTGGGGAGGGGTGTACAGACATTGGGGTGGGGATGGGGATGAGTAGGGGTGTACAGACATTTGGATGGTGATGGGGATGGGGAGGGGTGTACAGACATTGGGGTGGGGATGGGGAGGGGTGTACAGACATTGGGATAGGGATGGGGATGGGGATTGGGAGGGGTGTACGGACATTGGGATGGGGAGGGGAGGGGAGGGGTGTACAGACATTGGGATTGGGATGGGGAGGGGTGTACAGACATTGTGATGGGGATGGGGATGGGGAGGGGTGTACAGACATTGGGATGCGGATGGGGAGGGGTGGACAGACATTGGGATGGGGTTGGGGATGGGGAGGGATGTACAGACATTGGGATGGGGATGAGGAGGGGTGTACAGACGTTGGGATGGGGATTGGAGATGGGAAAGGTGGACAGAAATTGGGATGGGGATGCGGATTAGGAGGGGTGTACAGACATTGGGATGGGGATGGAGAGGGGTGTACAGACATTGGGATGGGGATGGGGAGGGGTGTACAGACATTGGGATGGGGATGGGGAGGCGTGTACAGACATTGGGGTGGGGATTGGGGATGGGAAGGATGGACAGTCATTGGGATGGGGATGGGGATGGAGAGGGGTGTACAGACATTGGGATGGGGTTGGGGAGGGGTGTACAGACATTGGGATGGGGATGGGGATGGGGAAGGGTGTAGGGACATTGGGATGGGGATGTGGATTGGGAGGGGTGTACAGACATTGGGATGGGGATGGAGAGGGGTGTACAGACATTGGGATGGGGATGGGGATGGGGAAGGGTGTACAGACATAAGGATGAGGATGGGGATTGGGAGGGGTGTACAGACATTGGGATGGGGATGGGGAGGGGTGTACAGACATTGGAATGGGTATGGGGATGGGGAGGGGTGTACGGACATTGGGATGGGGATGGAGATGGGGAGGGGTGTAAAGACATTGGGATGGGGATGGAGATGGGGAGGGGTGTAAAGACATTGGGATGGGGATGGGGATTGGGTGGGGTGTACAGACATTGGGATGAGGATGGGGAGGGGTTTACAGACATTGAGGTGCGGATGGGGATGGAGAGGGGTGTACGGACATCGTGATGGGGATGAGGAGGGGTGTACAGACATTTGGATGGGGATGGGGTTGGGGAGGGGTGTACAGGCATTGGGGTGGGGATGGGGATGGTGAGGGGTGTACAGACATTGGGATGGGAATGGGGATTGGGAGGGATGTACGGACATTGGGGTGGGGATGGGGATGGGGAGGGGTGTACAGATATTTGGATGGGGATGGGGTTGGGGAGGGGTGTACAGTCATTGGGGTGGGGATGGGGAGGGGTGTACAGACATTGTGATGGGGATGGGGATGGCGAGGGGTGTACATACATTGGGATGGGGATTGGGTGGGGTGTACAGACATTGGGATGGGGAGGGGTGTACGGACATTGTGATGGGGATGGGGTTGGGGAGGGGTGTACAGTCATTGGGGTGGGGATGGGGATGAGGAGGGGTGTACAGACATTGGGATGGGGATGGGGAGGGGTGTACAGACATTGGGGTGGGGATGGGGTTGGGGAGGGGTGTACAGTCATTGGGGTGGGGATGGGGATGAGGAGGGGTGTACAGTCATTGGGATGAGGATGGTGAGGGGTGTACAGACATTGGGGTGGGGATGGGGATGAGGAGGGGTGTACAGACATTGGAATGGGGATGGGGATGCGGATGGGGAGGGGTGTACAGACATTGGGATGGGGAGTGGTGTACAGACAGTGGGGTGGGGATGGGGATGGTGATGGGTGTACAGACATTGGGGTGGGGATGGGGATGGGGATGGGGAGGGCTGTACAGACATTGGGATGGGGAGGGTAGGGGTGTACAGACATTGGGATTGGGATGGGGAGGGGTGTACAGACATTGTGATGGGGATGGGGATGGGGAGGGGTGTACAGTCATTGGGGTGGGGATGGGGAGAGGAGGGGTGTACAGACATTGGGATGGGGATGAGGAGGGGTGTACAGACATTGGGATGGGGATGGGGAGGGGTGTACAGACATTGGGGTGGGGATGGTGAGGGGTGTACAGACATTGGGATGGGGATGGGGAGGGGTGTACAGACATTGGGGTGGGGATGGGGATGAGGAGGGGTGTACAGACATTGGAATGAGGATGGGGATGGGGATGGGGAGGGGTGTACAGACATTGGGATGGGGAGGGGTGTACAGACATTGGGGTGGGGATGGGGATGGTGATGGGTGTACAGACATTGGGGTGGGGATGGGGATGGGGATGGGGAGGGCTGTACAGACATTGGGATGGGGAGGGGAGGGGAGGGGTGTACAGATATTGGGGTGGGTTGGGGAGGGGTGTACAGACATTGGGGTGGGGATGGGGATGAGGAGGGGTGTACAGACATTGGAATGAGGATGGGGATGGGGATGGGGATGGGGATGGGGAGGGGTGTACAGACATTGGGATGGGGAGGGGTGTACAGACATTTGGGTGGGGATGGGGATGGTGATGGGTGTACAGACATTGGGGTGGGGATGGGGATGGGGATGGGGAGGGCTGTACAGACATTGGGATGGGGAGGGGAGGGGAGGGGTGTACAGACATTGGGATTGGGATGGGGAGGGGTGTACAGACATTGTGATGGGGATGGGGATGGGGAGGAATGTACAGACATTGGGATGGGGACTGGGTGGGGTGTACAGACATTGGGATGGGGATGAGGAGGGGTTTACAGACATTGAGGTGCGGATGGGGATGGGGAGGGGTGTATGGACATTGTGATGTGGATGGGGAGGGGTGTACGGACATTGTGATGGGGATAGGGTTGGGGAGGGGTGTACAGACATTGGGGTGGGGATGGGGATGAGGAGGGGTGTACAGACATTTGGATGGTGATGGGGTTGGGGAGGGGTGTACAGTCATTGGGGTGGGGATGGGGATGAGGAAGGGTGTACAGACATTGGGATGGGGATGAGGAGGGGTGTACAGACATTGAGATGGGGATGAGGATGGGGATGGGGATGGGGAGGCGTCTACAGACATTGTGATGGGGATGGTGAGGGGTGTACAGACATTGGGGTGGGGATGGGGTTGGGAAGGGATGTACAGTCATTGGGGTGGGGATGGGGATGAGGAGGGGTGTACAGACATTGGGATGGGGATGGGGATGGGGAGGGGTGTACAGACATTGGGATGGGGATGGGGATTGGGAGGGGTGTACAGACATTGGGGTGGGGATTGGGGATGGGAAGTGTGGACAGACATTGGGATGGGGATGGGGATGGAGAGGGGTGTACGGACATTGGGATGGGGATGGGGATGGAGTGGGGTGTACAGACATTGGGATGGGGATGGGGATGGGGAAGGGTGTAGAGACATTGGGATGGGGTTGGTGATTGGGAGGGGTGTACAGACATTGGGATGGGAATGGGGATGGGGATGGGGATTGGGAGGGGTGTACAGACATTGGGATGGGGAGGGGTGTACAGACATTGGTGTGGGGATGGGGATGGGGAGGTGTGTACAGACATTGGGATGGGGATGGTGAGGGGTGTCCGGACATTGGGGTGGGGATGGGGATGGGGATGGGGAGGGGTGTACAGACATTGGGGTGGGGATGGGGAGGGGTGTACAGACATTGGGATAGGGATGGGGATGGGGATTGGGAGGGGTGTACGGACATTGGGATGGGGAGGGGAGGGGAGGGGTGTACGGACATTGGGATGGGGAGGGGAGGGGAGGGGTGTACAGACATTGGGATGGGGAGGGGGGGAGGTGTGTACAGACATTGGGATTGGGATGGGGATGGGAATGGGGATGGGTGTACGGACATTGGGATGGGGATTGGGAGAGGTGTACGGGCATTGGGATAGGGATGGGGATGGGGATTGGAAGGGGTGTACGGACATTGGGATGGGGCGGGGAGGGGAGGGGTGTACGGACATTGGGATGGGGAGGGGAAGGGAGGGGTGTACGGACATTGGGATGGGGAGGCGAGTGGAGGGGAGCGGAGGGGTGTACGCACACTGGGTCAGTGGGGCTTTCCGGAGGTTATGTGTGCTTACTCCACCCACAGTCTGAGGGCCATTTACGGGACGGATCGGATCCGGAACGGGCTCCACGGCAGTGACTGCTTCTCCGCGGCTGAGAGAGAAATCACTTTCTTCTTCCCCAACAGTGAGGAGCCTGAGGCAGGAGGGGATGGGACGGGAGGGGTGAGGACATCTGGAGGGAGGGAGAGAACGGGGTGGGATGGGACAGGAGTGGTGAGGAGGGTTTGGGATGAGAGCAGAGCACATGGGATGGAAGGGGTGAGGAGGGTTTGGGATGAGGAAAAGGACAGGGTGTGATGGGATGGGAGGGGTGAGGAGGTCTGAAGTGAGGGAGAGGTCGAGGGTGGGATGGGATGGGTGGGGTGAGGAGGTCTGGGATGGGTGAGGAGGTCTGGGATGAGGGAGAGGATGAGGGTGGGATGAAATGGGATGGGAGGGGTGGGGAGGTCTGGGATAGGTGAGGAGGTCTGGGATGAGGGAGAGGATGAGGGAGAGGATGAGGGTGGGATGAAATGGGATGGGAGGGGTGGGGAGGTCTGGGATAGGTGGGGAGGTCTGGGATGAGGGAGAGGATGAGGGTGGGATGGGATGGGAGGGGTGGGGAGGTCTAGGATGGGTGAGGAGGTCTGGGATGAGGGAGAGGATGAGGGTGGGATGGGATGGGATGGGATGGGTGGGGTGAGGAGGTCTGGGATGAGGGAGAGGATGAGGGTGGGATGGGATGGGAGGGGTGAGGAGGTCTGAAATGAGGGAGAGGTCGAGGGTGGGATGGGATGGGTGGGGTGAGGAGGTCTGGGATGGGTGAGGAGGTCTGGGATGAGGGAGAGGATGAGGGAGAGGATGAGGGAGAGGATGAGGGTGGGATGTGGATGGGTGGGGTGAGGAGGTCTGGGATGGGTGAGGAGGTCTGGGATGAGGGAGAGGAAGAGGGTGGGATGGGATGGGATGGGTAGGGAGAGGAAGAGGGTGGGATGGGATGGGTGGGGTGAGGAGGTCTGGGATGGGTGAGGAGGTCTGGGATGAGGGAGAGGATGAGGGTGGGATGAAATGGGACAGGTGGGGTGAGGAGGTCTGGGATGGGTGAGGAGGTCTGGGATGAGGGAGAGGATGAGGGTGGGATGGGATGGGATGGGTGGGGTGAGGTGGGATGGGATGGGTGGGGTGAGGAGGTCTGGGATGAGGGAGAGGATGAGGGTGGGAGGGGATGGGATGGGTGGGGTGAGGAGGTCTGGGATTACTGGGGAGGGAGTGGACTGGAGGAAGTGCTTTGGGACAGGCGGGGTGGGGAGCGACTGGCAGTGACCCTACACTCTCACGACCCACAGCCACAATGGAGCCGTTCCCGAGTGGTCAAGCGGCCGAGGATTTTCTCAGCAAGTACGTCACCCCGACCCTGATCCTCGCCCTCACCCAGCTGTGCAAACTGAAGCCTCGCAAGCCCGTGGTGAGTCACAGAGGTGAGGGGTGGGGATTCATACTGGGTCCCCAAGTATTGCGACTGAAGGTGGTCTCAATAAGATGTTTAAAAATGGGGAGTCGCAAGGGCATCGAGTCCCCCGTCTGTTCCGTCCCCAGAGAGTTCGGTCCCCAGAGGGTTCGGTTCCCCGTCTGTTCCATCCCCAGAGGGTTCGGTCCCCTGTGTGTTCGGTCCCCCGTGTGTTCGGTCCCCAGAGGGTTCAGTCCCCCGTGCGTTCGGTCCCCAGAGGGTTCGGGCCCCTGTGTGTTCGGTCCCCCATGTGTTCAGGCCCCAGAGGGTTAGGGCCCCCGTGTGTTCTGTCCCCAGAGGGTTTAGTCCCCTGTGTGTTCCGTCCCCAGAGGGTTCGGTCGCCAGAGGGTTCGGGCCCCCGTGTGTTCGGTCCCCTGTGTGTTCGATCTCCAGAGGGTTCGGTCCCCTGTGTGTTCCGTCCCCAGAGGGTTCTGGCCCCTGTATGTTTGGGCCCCAGAGGGTTCAGGCCCCTGTGTGTTCGGTCCCCAGAGAGTTCGGTCCCCCGTGTGTTCCGCCCCCAGAGGGTTCGGTTCCCCGTGTGTTCTGTCCCCAGAGGGTTTGGTCCCCTGTGTGTTCCGTCCCCAGAGGGTTCGGTACCCAGAGGGTTCAGGCCCCTGTGTGTTCAGTCCCCTGTGTGTTCGGTCCCCTGTGTGTTCGATCTCCAGAGGGTTCGGTCCCCTCTGTGTTCCATCCCCAGAGGGTTCGGTCCCCCGTGTGTTCTGTCCCCAGAGGGTTCGGTCCCCCGTGTGTTCCGTCCCCAGAGGGTTCGGGCCCCTGTGTGTTCGGTCCCCAGAGGATTCGGTCCCCTGTGTGTTCTGTCCCCAGAGAGTCTGGTCCCCTGTGTGTTCCATCCCCAGAGGGTCCGGTACCCTGTGTGTTCTGTCCCCAGAGGGTTCGGTCCCCCGTGTGTTTCGTCCCCAGAGGGTTTGGTCCCCTGTGTGTTCCGTCCCCAGAGGGTTAGGTACCCAGAGGGTTCAGGCCCCTGTGTGTTCGGTCCCCTGTGTGTTCGATCTCCAGAGGGTTCGGGCCCCTGTGTGTTTGGGCCCCAGAGGGTTCAGGCCCCTGTGTGTTTGGGCCCCAGAGGGTTCGGGCCCCTGTGTGTTCGGTCCCCTGTGTGTTCGGTCCCCCCTGCGTTCCGTCCCCAGAGGGTTCAGTCCCCCATGTGTTCCGTCCCCAGAGGGTTTGGGCCCCTGTGTGTTCGGTCCCCAGAGGGTTCGGGCCCCTGTGTGTTCAGTCCCCTCTGTGTTCGGTCCCCAGAGGGTTCGGTCCCCTGTGTGTTCCGTCCCCAGAGGGTTCAGTCCCCCGTGTGTTCCGTCCCCAGAGGGTTCGGTCCCCTGTGTGTTCCGTCCCCACAGTATTCAGTCCCCCGTGTGTTCTGTCCCCAGAGGGTTCGGTCCCCCGTGTGTTCCGTCCCCAGAGGGTTCAGTCCCCCGTGTGTTCCGTCCCCAGAGGGTTCAGTCCCCCGTGTGTTCGGTCCCCAGAGGGTTCGGTCCCCTGTGTGTTCCGTCCCCAGAGGGTTCGGTCCCCCGTGTGTTCCATCCCCAGAGGGTTCAGGCCCCCGTGTGTTCGGTCCCCTGTGTGTTCGGTCCCCGTGTGTTCGGTCCCCAGAGGGTTCGGGCCCCTGTATGTTTGGGCCCCAGAGGGTTCAGGCCCCTGTGTGTTCGGTCGCCAGAGGTTTCGGTCCCCCGTGTGTTCGGTCCCCAGAGAGTTCGGTCCCCCGTGTGTTGCGTCCCCAGTGGGTTCGGTTCCCCGTGTGTTCTGTCCCCAGAGGGTTTGGTCCCCTGTGTGTTCCGTCCCCAGAGGGTTCGGTAACCAGAGGGTTCAGGCCCCTGTGTGTTCAGTCCCCTGTGTGTTCGGTCGCCAGAGGGTTCGGGCCCCCGTGTGTTCGGTCCCCTGTGTGTTCGATCTCCAGAGGGTTCGGGCCCCTGTGTGTTTGGGCCCCAGAAGGTTCAGGCCCCTGTGTGTTCGGTCCCCAGAGGGTTCGGTCCCCCGTGTGTTCCGTGCCCAGAGAGTTCGGTCCCCCGTGTGTTCCGTGCCCAGAGAGTTCGGTCCCCCGTGTGTTCCGTCCCCAGAGAGTTCGGGCCCCCATGTGTTCGGTCCACAGAGGGTTCGGTCCCATGTGTGTTCCGTCCCCAGAGGGTTCGGTCCCATGTGTGTTCCGTCCCCAGAGAGTTCGGTCCCCCGTGTGTTCCGTCCCCAGAGAGTTCGGGCCCCCATGTGTTCGGTCCCCAGAGGGTTCGGTCCCATGTGTGTTCCGTCCCCAGAGGGTTCGGTTCCTCGTGTGTTCCGTGCCCAGAGAGTTCGGTCCCCCGTGTGTTCCATCCCCAGAGGGTTCAGGCCCCCGTGTGTTCGGTCCCCTGTGTGTTCGGTCCCCCCTGTGTTCGGTCCCCCACGTGGTCCGTCCCCAGAGAGTTCGGGCCACTGTGTGTTCCGTGCCCAGAGGGTTCGGTCCCCCGTGTGTTCGGTCCCCAGAGGGTTCGGTCCCCATGTGTTCGGTCCCCAGAGAGTTTGGTCCCCAGAGGGTTCGGTCCCCTGTGTGTTCCATCCCCAGAGGGTTTGGTCCCCCGTGTGTTCCATCCCCAGAGTGTTCGGACCCCCATGTGTTCGGTCCCCTGTGTGTTCGGTCCCCCGTGTGTTCGGTCCCCCGTGTGGTCCGTCCCCAGAGAGTTCGGGCCACTGTATGTTCCGTCCCCAGAGGGTTCGATCCCCCATGTGTTCGGTCCTCAGAGGGTTCAGGCCCCTGTGTGTTCGGTCCCCAGAGAGTTCGGGCCCCTGTGTGTTCGGTCCCCAGAAGGTTCGGGCTCCCATGTGTTCGGTCCCCTGTGTGTTCAGTCCTCTGTGTGTTCAGTCCCCAGAGGGTTCGGTCCCCCGTGTGTTCCATCCCCAGAGGGTTCAGGCCCCCGTGTGTTCGGTCCCCTGTGTGTTCGGTCCCCCCTGTGTTCGGTCCCCCACGTGGTCCGTCCCCAGAGAGTTCGGGCCACTGTGTGTTCCGTGCCCAGAGGGTTCGGTCCCCCGTGTGTTCGGTCCCCAGAGGGTTCGGTCCCCATGTGTTCGGTCCCCAGAGAGTTTGGTCCCCAGAGGGTTCGGTCCCCTGTGTGTTCCATCCCCAGAGGGTTTGGTCCCCCGTGTGTTCCATCCCCAGAGTGTTCGGACCCCCATGTGTTCGGTCCCCTGTGTGTTCGGTCCCCCGTGTGTTCGGTCCCCCGTGTGGTCCGTCCCCAGAGAGTTCGGGCCACTGTATGTTCCGTCCCCAGAGGGTTCGGTCCCCCATGTGTTCGGTCCTCAGAGGGTTCAGGCCCCTGTGTGTTCGGTCCCCAGAGAGTTCGGGCCCCTGTGTGTTCGGTCCCCAGAAGGTTCGGGCTCCCATGTGTTCGGTCCCCTGTGTGTTCAGTCCTCTGTGTGTTCAGTCCCCAGAGGGTTCGGTCCCCTGTGTGTTCCGTCCCCAGAGGGTTCGGGCCCCCGTGTGTTCGGGTCCCAGAGGGTTTGGTCCCCCATGTGTTCGGTCCCCAGAGGGTTCGGGCCCCTGTGTGTTCGGTCCCCAGAGGGTTCGGTCCCCTCTGTGTTCCGTCCCCAGAGGGTTCGGGCCCCCGTGTGTTCGGGTCCCAGAGGGTTTGGTCCCCCATGTGTTCGGTCCCCAGAGGGTTCGGGCCCCTGTGTGTTCCATTCCCCGTGTGTTCGGTCCCCTGTGTGCTCCGTCCCCAGAGGGTTCGGTACCCAGAGGGTTCAGGCCCCTGTGTATTCAGTCCCCTGTGTGTTCGGTCGCCAGAGGGTTCGGGCCCCCGTGTGTTCGGTTCCCCTGTGTGTTCGATCTCCAGAGGGTTCGGGCCCCTGTGTGTTTGGGCCCCAGAGGGTTCAGGCCCCTGTGTGTTCGGTCCCCAGAGGGTTCGGTCCCCCATGTGTTCGGTCCCCAGAGGGTTCGGTCCCCCGTGTGTTCCGTCCCCAGAGGGTTCGGTTCCCCGTGTGTTCTGTCCCCAGAGGGTTTGGTCCCCTGTGTGTTCCGTCCCCAGAGGGTTCGGTAACCAGAGGGTTCAGGCCCCTGTGTGTTCAGTCCCCTGTGTGTTCGGTCGCCAGAGGGTTCGGGCCCCCGTGTGTTCGGTCCCCTGTGTGTTCGATCTCCAGAGGGTTCGGGCCCCTGTGTGTTTGGGCCCCAGAGGGTTCAGGCCCCTGTGTGTTCGGTCCCCAGAGGGTTCGGTCCCCACAGTGTACGGTCCCCCGTGTGTTCTGTCCCCAGAGGGTTCGGTCCCCCGTGTGTTCCGTCCCCAGAGAGTTCGGGCCCCCATGTGTTCGGTCCCCAGAGGGTTCGGTCCCATGTGTGTTCCGTCCCCAGAGGGTTCGGTCCCCCGTGTGTTCGGTCCCCAGAGTGTTCGGTCCCCCGTGTGTTCCGTCCCCAGAGGGTTCGGTCCCCCGTGTGTTCCGTCCCCAGAGAGTTCGGGCCCCCATGTGTTCGGTCCCCAGAGGGTTCGGTCCCATGTGTGTTCCGTCCCCAGAGGGTTCGGTCCCCCGTGTGTTCGGTCCCCAGAGGGTTCGGTTCCCCCCGTGTGTTCCGTCCCAGAGGGTTCGGTCCCCCGTGTGTTCCGTCCCCAGAGGGTTCGGGCCCCCATGTGTTCGGTCCCCAGAGGGTTCGGTCCCCCGTGTGTTCCGTCCCCAGAGGGTTCGGCCCCCCGTGTGTTCGGTCCCCAGTGTTCCGTTTCGGTTCCCCGTGTGTTCCGTCCCCAGAGGGTTCGGTCCCCCGTGTGTTCCGTCCCCAGAGAGTTCGGGCCCCCGTGTGTGTTCCATCCCCAGAGTCGGTCCCCTGTGTGTTCGGTCCCCCATGTGTTCGGTCCCCCGTGTGTTCGGTCCCCAGAGGGTTCGGGCCCCTGTGTGTTCCCCCCAGAGAGTTTGGGCCCCTGTGTGTTCCGTCCCCAGAGAGTTCGGGCCCCCGTGTGTTCGGGTCCCAGAGGGTTCGGTCCCCCGTGTGTTCGGTCCCCAGAGGGTTCGGGCCCCTGTGTGTTCGGTCCCCAGAGGGTTCGGTCCCCTGTGTGTTCCGTCCCCAGAGGGTTCGGTCCCCCGTGTGTTCCGTCCCCAGAGGGTTCGGGCCCCTGTGTGTTCGGTCCCCAGAGGGTTCGGTCCCCTGTGTGTTCGGTCCCCAGAGGGTTCGGTCCCCTGTGTGTTCGGTCCCCAGAGGGTTCGGTCCCCCGTGTGTTCCGTCCCCAGAGGGTTCGGTCCCCTGTGTAGGGTTCGGTCCCCTGTGTGTTCCGTCCCCAGAGGGTTCGGTCCCCCGTGTGTTGGGTCCCCAGAGGGTTCGGTCCCCTGTGTGTTCGGTCCCCAGAGGGTTCGGTCCCCTGTGTGTTCCGTCCCCAGAGGGTTCGGTCCCCCGTGTGTTCCGTCCCCAGAGAGTTCGGGCCCCCATGTGTTCGGTCCCCAGAGGGTTCGGTCCCATGTGTGTTCCGTCCCCAGAGGGTTCGGTTCCCCGTGTGTTCTGTGCCCAGAGAGTTCGGTCCCCCGTGTGTTCCATCCCCAGAGGGTTCAGGCCCCCGTGTGTTTGGTCCCCCGAGTGGTCCCCAGAGGGTTCGGTCCCCCGTGTGTTCCGTCCCCAGAGGGTTCGGTCCCCCGTGTGTTCCGTCCCCAGAGGGTTCGGGCCCCCGTGTGTTCGGTCCCCAGAGGGTTCGGTCCCCCGTGTGTTCGGTCCCCAGAGTGTTCGGTCCCCCGTGTGTTCCATCCCCAGAGGGTTCAGGCCCCCGTGTGTTCGGTCCCCTGTGTGTTCGGTCCCCCGTGTGTTCGGTCCCCCGCGTGGTCCGTCCCCAGAGAGTTCGGGCCACTGTGTGTTCCGTGCCCAGAGGGTTCGGTCCCCCGTGTGTTCGGTCCCCAGAGGGTTCGGGCCCCTGTGTGTTCGGTCCCCAGAGAGTTTGGGCCCCTGTGTGTTCCGTCCCCAGACTGTTCGGGCCTCCGTGTGTTCGGGTCCCAGAGGGTTCGGGTCCCCCGTGTGTTCGGTCCCCAGAGGGTTCGGGCCCCTGTGTGTTCGGTCCCCAGAGGGTTCGGTCCCCTGTGTGTTCCATCCCTCGTGTGTTCAGTCCCCCATGTGTTCCATCCCCAGAGGGTTCGGTCCCCCATGTGTTCGGTCCTCAGAGGGTTCAGGCCCCTGTGTGTTCGGTCCCCAGAGAGTTCGGGCCCCCGTGTGTTCGGGTCCCAGAGGGTTTGGTCCCCCATCTGTTCGGTCCCCAGAGGGTTCGGGCCCCTGTGTGTTCGGTCCCCAGAGGGTTCGGTCCCCTGTGTGTTCCGTCCCCAGAGGGTTCGGTCCCCCGTGTGTTCTGTCCCCAGAGGGTTCGGTCCCCCGTGTGTTCCGTCCCCAGAGGGTTCGGGCCCCTGTGTGTTCGGTCCCCAGAGGGTTTGGTCCCCTGTGTGTTCCGTCCCCAGAGGGTTCGGTCCCCCGTGTGTTCCGTCCCCAGAGGGTTCAGGCCCCTGTGTGTTCGGTCCCCAGAGGGTTCAGTCCCATGTGTGTTCCGTCCCCAGAGGGTTCGGTTCCCCGTGTGTTTCGTCCCCAGAGAGTTCGGTCCCCCGTGTGTTCCATCCCCAGAGGGTTCAGGCCCCCGTGTGTTCGGTCCCCTGTGTGTTCCGTCCCCCGTGTGTTCGGTCCCCCGCGTGGTCCGTCCCCAGAGAGTTCGGGCCACTGTGTGTTCCGTGCCCAGAGGGTTCGGTCCCTCGTGTGTTCGGTCCCCAGAGGGTTCGGGCCCCTGTGTGTTCGGTCTCCAGAGAGTTTGGGACCCTGTGTGTTCCGTCCCCAGAGGGTTCGGGCCCCCATGTGTTCGGTCCCCTGCGTGTTCAGTCCTCTGTGTGTTCAGTCCCCAGAGGGTTCGGTCCCCTGTGTGTTCCATCCCCAGAGGGTTCAGGCCCCTGTGTGTTCAGTCCCCAGAGAGTTCGGGCCCCTGTGTGTTCGGTCCCCAGAAGGTTCGGGCTCCCATGTGTTCGGTCCCCTGTGTGTTCAGTCCTCTGTGTGTTCAGTCCCCAGAGGGTTCGGTCCCCTGTGTGTTCCGTCCCCAGAGGGTTCGGGCCCCTGTGTGTTCGGGCCCCTGTGTGTTCGGGTCCCAGAGGGTTTGGTCCCCCGTGTGTTCGGTCCCCAGAGGGTTCGGGCCCCTGTGTGTTCGGTCCCCAGAGGGTTCGGTCCCCTGTGTGTTCGGTCCCCAGAGGGTTCGGTCCCCTGTGTGTTCGGTCCCCAGAGGGTTCGGGCCCCTGTGTGTTCGCTCCCCAGAGGGTTCGGTCCCCTGTGTGTTCTGTCCCCAGAGGGTTCGGTCCCCCGTGTGTTCCGTCCCCAGAGGGTTCAGTCCCCCGTGTGTTCCGTCCCCAGAGGGTTCTGTCCCCCGTGTGTTCCGTCCCCAGAGGGTTCCGTAACCAGAGGGTTCAGGCCCCTGTGTGTTCAGTCCCATGTGTGTTCGGTCCCCCATGTGTTCGGTCCCCCGCGTGGTCCGTGCCCAGAGGGTTCGGTCCCCCGTGTGTTCGGTCCCCAGAGGGTTCGGGCCCCTGTGTGTTCGGTCCCCAGAGAGTTTGGGCCCCTGTGTGTTCGGTCCCCAGAGGGTTCGAGCCCCTGTGTGTTCCGTCCCCAGAGGGTTCGGGCCCCCGTGTGTTCGGGTCCCAGAGGGTTCGGGTCCCCCGTGTGTTCGGTCCCCAGAGGGTTCGGGCCCCTGTGTGTTCGGTCCCCAGAGGGTTCGGTCCCCTGTGTGTTCCATCCCTCGTGTGTTCAGTCCCCCGTGTGTTCCGTCCCCAGAGGGTTCGGGCCCCCATGTGTTCGGTCCCCAGAGAGTTTGGTCCCCAGAGGGTTCGGTCCCCTGTGTGTTCCATCCCCAGAGTGTTCGGGCCCCCATGTGTTCGGTCCCCTGTGTGTTCGGTCCCCCGTGTGTTCTGTCCGCCGCGTGGTCCGTCCCCAGAGAGTTCGGGCCACTGTATGTTCCGTCTCCAGAGGGTTCGGTCCCCCACGTGTTCGGTCCCCAGAGGGTTCAGGCCCCTGTGTGTTCGGTCCCCAGAGAGTTCGGGCCCCTGTGTGTTCGGTCCCCAGAGGGTTCGGTCCCCCATGTGTTCGGTCCCCAGAGGGTTCAGGCCCCTGTGTGTTCGGTCCCCAGAGAGTTCGGGCCCCTGTGTGTTCGGTCCCCAGATGGTTCGGGCTCCCATGTGTTCGGTCCCCTGTGTGTTCAGTCCTCTGTGTGTTCAGTCCCCAGAGGGTTCGGTCCCCTGTGTGTTCCGTCCCCAGAGGGTTCGGGCCCCTGTGTGTTCGGGTCCCAGAGGGTTTGGTCCCCCGTGTGTTCGGTCCCCAGAGGGTTCGGTCCCCTGTGTGTTCCATTCCCCGTGTGTTCGGTCCCCTGTGTGTTCGGTCCCCAGAGGGTTCGGTTCCCTGTGTGTTCGGTCCCCAGAGGGTTCGGTCCCCTGTGTGTTCTGTCCCCAGAGGGTTCGGTCCCCTGTGTGTTTTGTCCCCAGAGGGTTCGGTCCCCCGTGTGTTCTGTCCCCAGAGGGTTCGGTCCCCCGTGTGTTCCGTCCCCAGAGGGTTCAGTCCCCCGTGTGTTCCGTCCCCAGAGGGTTCGGTAACCAGAGGGTTCAGGCCCCTGTGTGTTCAGTCCCCTGTGTGTTCGGTCGCCAGAGGGTTCGGGCCCCCAGGTGTTCGGTCCCCAGAGGGTTCGGTCCCCCGTGTGTTCTGTCCCCAGAGGGTTCAGGCCCCCGTGTGTTCGGTCCCCTGTGTGTTCGGTCCCCCATGTGTTCGGTCCCCAGAGGGTTCAGTCCCCCGTGTGTTCGGTCCCCAGAGGGTTCGGGCCCCTGTGTGTTCGGTCCCCAGAGAGTTTGGGCCCCTGTGTGTTCCGTCCCCAGAGGGTTCGGGCCCCTGTGTGTTCGGTCCCCAGAGGGTTCGGTACCCTGTGTGTTCGGTCCCCAGAGGGTTCGGGCCCCTGTGTGTTCCATCCCTCGTGTGTTCAGTCCACCGTGTGTTCCGTCCCCAGAGGGTTCGGTCCCCCGTGTGTTCGGTCCCCAGAGAGTTCGGTCCCCAGAGGGTTCGGTCCCCTGTGTGTTCCATCCCCAGAGGGTATGGTCCCCCGTGTGTTCCATCCCCAGAGTGTTCGGACCCCCATGTGTTCGGTCCCCTGTGTGTTCGGTCCCCCGTGTGTTCGGTCCCCCGCGTGGTCCGTCCCCAGAGAGTTCGGGCCACTGTATGTTCCGTCCCCAGAGGGTTCGGTCCCCCATGTGTTCGGTCCTCAGAGGGTTCAGGCCCCTGTGTGTTCGGTCCCCAGAGAGTTCGGGCCCCTGTGTGTTCGGTCCCCAGAAGGTTCGGGCTCCCATGTGTTCGGTCCCCTGTGTGTTCAGTCCTCTGTGTGTTCAGTCCCCAGAGGGTTCGGTCCCCTGTGTGTTCCGTCCCCAGAGGGTTCGGGCCCCTGTGTGTTCGGGTCCCAGAGGGTTTGGTCCCCCGTGTGTTCGGTCCCCAGAGGGTTCGGGCCCCTGTGTGTTCGGTCCCCAGAGGGTTCGGTCCCCTGTGTGTTCTGTCCCCAGAGGGTTCGGTCCCCCGTGTGTTCTGTCCCCAGAGGGTTCGGTCCCCCGTGTGTTCCGTCCCCAGAGGGTTCAGTCCCCCGTGTGTTCCGTCCCCAGAGGGTTCAGTCCCCCGTGTGTTCCGTCCCCAGAGGGTTCGGTAACCAGAGGGTTCAGGCCCCTGTGTGTTCAGTCCCCTGTGTGTTCGGTCGCCAGAGGGTTCGGGCCCCCATGTGTTCGGTCCCCAGAGGGTTCGGTCCCCTGTGTGTTCCATCCCTCGTGTGTTCAGTCCCCCGTGTGTTCCGTCCCCAGAGGGTTCGGGCCCCCATGTGTTCGGTCCCCAGAGAGTTTCGTCCCCAGAGGGTTCGGTCCCCTGTGTGTTCCATCCCCAGAGGGTTCGGTCCCCCATGTGTTCGGTCCTCAGAGGGTTCAGGCCCCTGTGTGTTCGGTCCCCAGAGAGTTTGGGCCCCTGTGTGTTCTGTCCCCAGAAGGTTCGGGCTCCCATGTGTTCGGTCCCCTGTGTGTTCAGTCCTCTGTGTGTTCAGTCCCCAGAGGGTTCAGGCCCCCGTGTGTTCGGTCCCCTGTGTGTTCGGTCCCCTGTGTGTTCGGTCCCCCGCGTGGTCCGTCCCCAGAGAGTTCGGGCCACTGTGTGTTCCGTGCCCAGAGGGTTCGGTCCCCCGTGTGTTCGGTCCCCAGAGGGTTCGGGCCCCTGTGTGTTCGGTCCCCAGAAAGTTTGGGCCCCTGTGTGTCCCGTCCCCAGAGGGTTCGGGCCCCCATGTGTTCGGTCCGCAGAGAGTTTGGTCCCCAGAGGGTTCTGTCCCCCGTGTGTTCCATCCCCAGAGTGTTCGGGCCCCCATGTGTTCGGTCCCCTGTGTGTTCGGTCCCCCGTGTGTTCTGTCACCCGCGTGGTCCGTCCCCAGAGAGTTCGGGCCACTGTATGTTCCGTCCCCAGAGGGTTCGGTCCCCCATGTGTTCGGTCCCCAGAGGGTTCAGGCCCCTGTGTGTTTGGTCCCCAGAGAGTTCGGGCCCCTGTGTGTTCGGTCCACAGAAGGTTCGGGCTCCCATGTGTTCGGTCCCCTGTGTGTTCAGTCCTCTGTGTGTTCAGTCCCCAGAGGGGTCGGTCCCCCGTGTGTTCGTTCCCCAGAGGGTTCGGGCCCCTGTGTGTTCGGATCCCAGAGGGTTCGGGCCCCTGTGTGTTCGGTCCCCAGAGGGTTCGGGCCCATGTGTGTTCCATTCCCCGTGTGTTCGGTCCCCTGTGTGTTCGGTCCCCAGAGGGTTCGGTCCCCTGTGTGTTCCGTCCCCAGAGGGTTCGGTCCTCCGTGTGTTCTGTCCCCAGAGGGTTCGGTCCCCCGTGTGTTCCGTCCCCAGAGGGTTCAGTCCCCCGTGTGTTCCGTCGCCAGAGGGTTCGGTCGCCAGAGGGTTCGGGCCCCCATGTGTTCGGTCCCCAGAGGGTTCGGTTCCCCGTGTGTTCCGTGCCCAGAGAGTTCGGTCCCCCGTGTGTTCCATCCCCAGAGGGTTCAGGCCCCCGTGTGTTCGGTCCCCAGAGTGTTCGGTCCCCCGTGTGTTCGGTCCCCCGCGTGGTCCGTCCCCAGAGAGTTCGGGCCACTGTGTGTTCAGTGCCCAGAGGGTTCGGTCCCCCGTGTGTTCGTTCCCCAGACGGTTCGGGCCCCCGTGTGTTCGGTCCCCAGAGAGTTTGGGCCCCTGTGTGTTCCGTCCCCAGAGGGTTCGGGCCCCCGTGTGTTCGGGTCCCAGAGGGTTCGGGTCCCCCGTGTGTTCGGTCCCCAGAGGGTTCGGGCCCCTGTGTGTTCGGTCCCCAGAGGGTTCGGTCCCCTGTGTGTTCCATCCCTCGTGTGTTCAGTCCCCCGTGTGTTCCGTCCCCAGAGGGTTCGGGCCCCCATGTGTTCGGTCCCCAGAGAGTTTGGTCCCCAGAGAGTTCGGTCCCCTGTGTGTTCCATCCCCAGAGGGTTCGGTCCCCCGTGTGTTCCATCCCCAGAGTGTTCGGACCCCCACGTGTTCGGTCCCCTGTGTGTTCGGTCCCCCGTGTGTTCGGTCCCCCGCGTGGTCCGTCCCCAGAGAGTTCGGGCCACTGTATGTTCCGTCCCCAGAGGGTTCGGTCCCCCATGTGTTCGGTCCTCAGAGGGTTCAGGCCCCTGTGTGTTCGGTCCCCAGAGAGTTTGGGCCCCTGTGTGTTCCGTCCCCAGAGGGTTCGGGCCCCTGTGTGTTCGGTCCCCAGAAGGTTCGGGCTCCCATGTGTTCGGTCCCCTGTGTGTTCAGTCCTCTGTGTGTTCAGTCCCCAGAGGGTTCGGTCCCCTGTGTGTTCCGTCCCCAGAGGGTTCGGGCCCCTGTGTGTTCGGGTCCCAGAGGGTTTGGTCCCCCGTGTGTTCGGTCCCCAGAGGGTTCGGGCCCCTGTGTGTTATGTCCCCAGAGGGTTCGGTCCCCTGTGTGTTCTGTCCCCAGAGGGTTCGGTCCCCCGTGTGTTCTGTCCCCAGAGGGTTCGGTCCCCCGTGTGTTCCGTCCCCAGAGGGTTCAGTCCCCCGTGTGTTCCGTCCCCAGAGGGTTCGGTAACCAGAGGGTTCAGGCCCCTGTGTGTTCAGTCCCCTGTGTGTTCGGTCGCCAGAGGGTTCGGGCCCCCATGTGTTCGGTCCCCAGAGGGTTCGGTCCCCTGTGTGTTCCGTCCCCAGAGGGTTCGGTCCCCCGTGTGTTCCGTCCCCAGAGGGTTCGGTTCCCCGTGTGTTCCGTCCCCAGAGAGTTCGGTCCCCCGTGTGTTCCATCCCCAGAGGGTTCAGGCCCCCGTGTGTTCGGTCCCCTGTGTGTTCGGTCCCCCATGTGTTCGGTCCCCCGCGTGGTCCGTCCCCAGAGGGTTCGGGCCCCTGTGTGTTCCGTCCCCAGAGGGTTTGGGCCCCTGTGTGTTCCGTCCCCAGAGGGTTCGGGCCCCCGTGTGTTCGGGTCCCAGAGGGTTCGGGTCCCCCGTGTGTTCGGTCCCCAGAGGGTTCGGGCCCCCGTGTGTTCGGGTCCCAGAGGGTTCGGGTCCCCTGTGTGTTCCATCCCCAGAGGGTTCGGTCCCCCGTGTGTTCCATCCCCAGAGGGTTCGGGCCCCCATGTGTTCGGTCCCCAGAGAGTTTGGTCCCTAGAGGGTTCGGTCCCCCGTGTGTTCCATCCGCAGAGTGTTCGGGCCCCCATGTGTTCGGTCCCCCGTGTGTTCGGTCCCCCGCGTGGTCCGTCCCCAGAGAGTTCGGGCCACTGTATGTTCCGTCCCCAGAGGGTTCGGTCCCCCATGTGTTCGGTCCTCAGAGGGTTCAGGCTCCCATGTGTTCTGTCCCCTGTGTGTTCAGTCCTCTGTGTGTTCAGTCCCCAGAGGGTTCGGTCCCCTGTGTGTTCCGTCCCTAGAGGGTTCGGTCCCCCGTGTGTTCCATCCCCAGAGTGTTCGGGCCCCCATGTGTTCGGTCCCCTGTGTGTTCGGTCCCCCGTGTGTTCGGTCCCCCGCGTGGTCCGTCCCCAGAGAGTTCCGGCCCCTGTGTGTTCGGTCCCCAGAGGGTTCGGTCCCCTGTGTGTTCCATTCCCCGTGTGTTCAGTCCCCTGTGTGTTCGGGCCCCTGTGTGTTCGGTCCCCAGAGGGTTCGGTCCCCTGTGTGTTCCGTGCCCAGAGGGTTCGGGCCCCTGTGTGTTCGGTCCCCAGAGGGTTCGGTCCCCTGTGTGTTCTGTCCCCAGAGGGTTCGGTCCCTCGTGTGTTCTGTCCCCAGAGGGTTCGGTCCCCCGTGTGTTCCGTCCCCAGAGGGTTCAGTCCCCCGTGTGTTCCGTCCCCAGAGGGTTCGGGCCCCTGTGTGTTCGGTCCCCAGAGTGTTCGGTCCCCTGTGTGTTCTGTCCCCAGAGGGTTCAGGCCCCTGTGTGTTCGATCCCCAGAGGGTTCGGTCCCATGTGTGTTCCGTCCCCAGAGAGTTCGTTCCTCCGTGTGTTCCGTCCCCAGAGGGTTCGGTTCCCCGTGTGTTCCGTCCCCAGAGAGTTTGGTCCCCCGTGTGTTCCATCCCCAGAGGGTTCAGGCCCCCGTGTGTTCAGTCCCCTGTGTGTTCGGTCCCGCATGTGTTCGGTCCCCCGCGTGGTCCGTCCCCAGAGAGTTCGGGCCACTGTGTGTTCCGTGCCCAGAGGGTTCGGTCCCCCGTGTGTTCGGTCCCCAGAGGGTTCGGGCCCCTGTGTGTTCGGTCCCCAGAGAGTTTGGGCCCCCGTGTGTTCCGTCCCCAGAGGGTTCGGGCCCCCGTGTGTTCGGGTCCCAGAGGGTTCGGGTCCCCCGTGTGTTCGGTCCCCAGAGGGTTCGGGCCCCTGTGTGTTCGGTCCCCAGAGGGTTCGGTCCCCTGTGTGTTCCATCCCTCGTGTGTTCAGTCCCCCGTGTGTTCTGTCCCCAGAGGGTTCGGGCCCCCATGTGTTCGGTCCCCAGAGAGTTTGGTCCCCAGAGGGTTCGGTCCCTTGTGTGTTCCATCCCCAGAGGGTTTGGTCCCCCGTGTGTTCCATCCCCAGAGTGTTCGGATCCCCATGTGTTCGGTCCCCTGTGTGTTCGGTCCCCCGTGTGTTCGGTCTCCCGCGTGGTCCGTCCCCAGAGAGTTCGGGCCACTGTATGTTCCGTCCCCAGAGGGTTCGGTCCCCCATGTGTTCGGTCCTCAGAGAGTTCGGGCCCCTGTGTGTTCGGTCCCCAGAGGGTTCGGTCCCCTGTGTGTTCCGTCCCCAGAGGGTTCGGGCCCCTGTGTGTTCGGGTCCCAGAGGGTTTGGTCCCCCATGTGTTCGGTCCCCAGATGGTTCGGGCCCCTGTGTGTTCGGTCCCCAGAGGGTTCGGTCCCCTGTGTGTTCGGTCCCCTGTGTGTTCGGTCCCCCGTGTGTTCGGTCCCCTGTGTGTTCGGTCCCCAGAGGGTTCTGGCCCCTGTGTGTTCCGTCTCCAGAGGGTTCGGTCCCCCGTGTGTTCTGTCCCCAGAGGGTTCGGGCCCCTGTGTGTTCGGTCCCCAGAGGGTTCGGTCCCCTGTGTGTTCCATTCCCCGTGTGTTCGGTCCCCTGTGTGTTCGGTCCCCAGAGGGTTCTGGCCCCTGTGTGTTCCGTCTCCAGAGGGTTCGGTCCCCCATGTGTTCGGTCCCCAGATGGTTCGGGCCCCTGTGTGTTCGGTCCCCAGAGGGTTCGGTCCCCTGTGTGTTCCATTCCCCGTGTGTTCGGTCCCCTGTGTGTTCGGTCCCCAGAGGGTTCGGTCCCCTGTGTGTTCCGTCTCCAGAGGGTTCGGTCCCCTTCGTGTGTTCGGTCCCCAGAGGGTTCGGGCCCCTGTGTGTTCGGTCCCCAGCGAGGGTTCGGGCCCCTGTGTGTTCGGTCCCCAGAGGGTTCGGTCCCCCGTGTGTTCCGTCCCCAGAGGGTTCGGTCCCCCGTGTGTTCCGTCCCCAGAGGGTTCAGTCCCCCGTGTGTTCCGTCCCCAGAGGGTTCAGGCCCCTGTGTGTTCCGTCCCCAGAGGGTTCAGGCCCCTGTGTGTTCGGTCCCCAGAGGGTTCGGTCCCATGTGTGTTCCGTCCCCAGAGAGTTCGGTCCCCCGTGTGTTCCATCCCCAGAGGGTTCAGGCCACCGTGTGTTCGGTCCCCTGTGTGTTCGGTCCCCCGTGTGTTCGGTCCCCCGCGTGGTCCGTCCCCAGAGAGTTCAGGCCACTGTGTGTTCCGTGCCCAGAGGGTTCGGTCCCCCGTGTGTTCGGTCCCCAGAGGGTTCGGGCTCCTGTGTGTTCGGTCCCCAGAGTGTTTGGGCCCCTGTGTGTTCTGTCCCCAGAGGGTTCGGGCCCCCGTGTGTTCGGGTCCCAGAGGGTTCGGGTCCCCCGTGTGTTCGGTCCCCAGAGGGTTCGGGCCCCTGTGTGTTCGGTCCCCAGAGGGTTCGGTCCCCTGTGTGTTCCATCCCTCGTGTGTTCAGTCCCCCGTGTGTTCTGTCCCCAGAGGGTTCGGGCCCCCATGTGTTCGGTCCCCAGAGAGTTTGGTCCCCAGAGGGTTCGGTCCCTTGTGTGTTCCATCCCTCGTGTGTTCAGTCCCCAGAAGGTTCGGGCTCCCATGTGTTCGGTCCCCTGTGTGTTCAGTCCTCTGTGTGTTCAGTCCCCAGAGGGTTCGGTCCCCTCTGTGTTCCGTCCCCAGAGAGTTCGGGCCCCCGTGTGTTCGGGTCCCAGAGGGTTTGGTCCCCCATCTGTTCGGTCCCCAGAGGGTTCGGGCCCATGTGTGTTCCATTCCCCGTGTGTTCGGTCCCCTGTGTGTTCGGTCCCCAGAGGGTTCGGTCCCCTGTGTGTTCCGTCCCCAGAGGGTTCGGTCCCCCGTGTGTTCGGTCCCCTGTGTGTTCGGTCCCCCGTGTGTTCGGTCCCCCGTGTGTTCCGTCCCCAGAGAGTTCGGGCCCCTGTGTGTTCCGTGCCCAGAGGGTTCGGTCCCCCGTGTTTTCGGTCCCCAGAGGGTTCGGGCCCCTGTGTGTTCGGTCCCCAGAGAGTTCGGTCCCCTGTGTGTTCCGTCCCCAGAGGGTTCGGGCCCCCATGTGTTCGGTCCCCAGAGAGTTTGGTCCCCAGAGGGTTCGGTCCCCTGTGTGTTTCGTCCCCAGAGGGTTCGGGCCCCTGTGTGTTCGGTCCCCAGAGGGTTCGGTCCCCTGTGTGTTCCATTCCCCGTGTGTTCGGTCCCCTGTGTGTTCGGTCCCCAGAGGGTTCGGGCCCCTGTGTGTTCTGTCCCCAGAGGGTTCGGTCCCCCGTGTGTTCTGTCCCCAGAGGATTCGGTCCCCCGTGTGTTCCGACCCCAGAGGGTTCAGTCTCCCGTGTGTTCCGTCCCCAGAGGGTTCGGTAACCAGAGGGTTCAGTCCCCTGTGTGTTCGGTCGCCAGAGGGTTTGGGCCCCCATGTGTTCGGTCCCCAGAGGGTTCGGTTCCCCGTGTGTTCCGTCCCCAGAGAGTTCGGTCCCCCGTGTGTTCCATCCCCAGAGGGTTCAGGCCCCCATGTGTTCGGTCCCCTGTGTGTTCGGTCCCCCATGTGTTCGGTCCCCCGCGTGGTCCGTCCCCAGAGGGTTTGGGCCCCTGTGTGTTCCGTCCCCAGATGTTTCGGGCCCCCGTGTGTTCGGGTCCCAGAGGGTTCGGGTCCCCCGTGTGTTCGGTCCCCAGAGGGTTCGGGCCCCTGTGTGTTCGGTCCCCAGAGGGTTCGGTCCCCTGTGTGTTCCATCCCTCGTGTGTTCAGTCCCCAGTGTGTTCCATCCCCAGAGGGTTCGGGCCCCCATGTGTTCGGTCCCCAGAGAGTTTGGTCCCCAGAGGGTTCGGTCCCCTGTGTGTTCCGTCCCTAGAGGGTTCGGTCCCCCGTGTGTTCCATCCCCAGAGTGTTCGGTCCCCCATGTGTTCGGTCCCCAGAGTGTTCGGTCCCCCGTGTGTTCCATCCCCAGAGTGTTCGGGCCCCCATGTGTTCGGTCCCCCGTGTGTTCGGTCCCCCGCGTGGTCCGTCCCCAGAGAGTTCGGGCCACTGTATGTTCCGTCCCCAGAGGGTTCGGTCCCCCATGTGTTCGGTCCTCAGAGGGTTCAGGCCCCTGTGTGTTCGGTCCCCAGAGAGTTCGGGCCCCTGTGTGTTCGGTCCCCAGAAGGTTCGGGCTCCCATGTGTTCTGTCCCCTGTGTGTTCAGTCCTCTGTGTGTTCAGTCCCCAGAGGGTTCGGTCCCCTGTGTGTTCCGTCCCTAGAGGGTTCGGTCCCCCGTGTGTTCCATCCCCAGAGTGTTCGGGCCCCCATGTGTTCGGTCCCCTGTGTGTTCGGTCCCCCGTGTGTTCGGTCCCCCGCGTGGTCCGTCCCCAGAGAGTTCGGGCCACTGTATGTTCCGTCCCCAGAGGGTTCGGTCCCCCATGTGTTCGGTCCTCAGAGGGTTCAGGCCCCTGTGTGTTCGGTCCCCAGAGAGTTCGGGCCCCTGTGTGTTCCATTCCCCGTGTGTTCAGTCCCCTGTGTGTTCGGGCCCCTGTGTGTTCGGTCCCCAGAGGGTTCGGTCCCCTGTGTGTTCCGTCCCCAGAGGGTTCGGTCCCCCGTGTGTTCTGTCCCCAGAGGGTTCGGTCCCCCGTGTGTTCCGTCCCCAGAGGGTTCAGGCCCCTGTGTGTTCGGTCCCCAGAGGGTTCGGTCCCATGTGTGTTCCGTGCCCAGAGGGTTCGGTCCCCTGTGTGTTCGGTGCCCAGAGGGTTCGGTCCCCTGTGTGTTCGGTCCCCCGTGTGTTCGGTCTCCCGCGTGGTCCGTCCCCAGAGAGTTCGGGCCACTGTATGTTCCGTCCCCAGAGGGTTCGGTCCCCCATGTGTTCGGTCCTCAGAGAGTTCGGGCCCCTGTGTGTTCGGTCCCCAGAAGGTTCGGGCTCCCATGTGTTCGGTCCCCTGTGTGTTCAGTCCTCTGTGTGTTCAGTCCCCAGAGGGTTCGGTCCCCTGTGTGTTCCATCCCCAGAGGGTTCAGGCCCCTGTGTGTTCGGTCCCCAGAGGGTTCGGTCCCATGTGTGTTCCGTGCCCAGAGGGTTCGGGCCCCTGTGTGTTCGGTCCCCAGAGGGTTCGGTCCCCTGTGTGTTCTGTCCCCAGAGGGTTCGGTCCCTCGTGTGTTCTGTCCCCAGAGGGTTCGGTCCCCCGTGTGTTCCGTCCCCAGAGGGTTCAGTCCCCCGTGTGTTCCGTCCCCAGAGGGTTCGGGCCCCTGTGTGTTCGGTCCCCAGAGTGTTCGGTCCCCTGTGTGTTCTGTCCCCAGAGGGTTCAGGCCCCTGTGTGTTCGATCCCCAGAGGGTTCGGTCCCATGTGTGTTCCGTCCCCAGAGGGTTCGTTCCTCCGTGTGTTCCGTCCCCAGAGGGTTCGGTTCCCCGTGTGTTCCGTCCCCAGAGAGTTTGGTCCCCCGTGTGTTCCATCCCCAGAGGGTTCAGGCCCCCGTGTGTTCAGTCCCCTGTGTGTTCGGTCCCGCATGTGTTCGGTCCCCCGCGTGGTCCGTCCCCAGAGAGTTCGGGCCACTGTGTGTTCCGTGCCCAGAGGGTTCGGTCCCCCGTGTGTTCGGTCCCCAGAGGGTTCGGGCCCCTGTGTGTTCGGTCCCCAGAGAGTTTGGGCCCCTGTGTGTTCCGTCCCCAGAGGGTTCGGGCCCCCGTGTGTTCGGGTCCCAGAGGGTTCGGGTCCCCCGTGTGTTCGGTCCCCAGAGGGTTCGGGCCCCTGTGTGTTCGGTCCCCAGAGGGTTCGGTCCCCTGTGTGTTCCATCCCTCGTGTGTTCAGTCCCCCGTGTGTTCTGTCCCCAGAGGGTTCGGGCCCCCATGTGTTCGGTCCCCAGAGAGTTTGGTCCCCAGAGGGTTCGGTCCCTTGTGTGTTCCATCCCCAGAGGGTTTGGTCCCCCGTGTGTTCCATCCCCAGAGTGTTCGGATCCCCATGTGTTCGGTCCCCTGTGTGTTCGGTCCCCCGTGTGTTCGGTCTCCCGCGTGGTCCGTCCCCAGAGAGTTCGGGCCACTGTATGTTCCGTCCCCAGAGGGTTCGGTCCCCCATGTGTTCGGTCCTCAGAGAGTTCGGGCCCCTGTGTGTTCGGTCCCCAGAAGGTTCGGGCTCCCATGTGTTCGGTCCCCAGAGGGTTCGGTCCCCTGTGTGTTCAGTCCCCAGAGGGTTCGGTCCCCTGTGTGTTCCGTCCCCAGAGGGTTCGCCCCTGTGTCCCCAGAGGGTTCGTCCCCGAGGGTTCGGTCCCGAGGGTTCAGTCCCCTGTGTGTCGGTCCCCAGAGGGTTCGGCCCTGTGTGTTCGGTCCCCAGAGGGTTCGGGCCCCCGTGTGTTCGGTCGTCCCCAGAGGGTTCGGTCCCCCGTGTGTTCCGTCCCCAGAGGGTTCGGTCCCCGTGTGTTCAGTCCCCAGACGGTTCGGTCCCCTGTGTGTTCCATCCCCAGAGGGTTCGGGCCCCTGTGTGTTCGGGTCCCAGAGGGTTTGGTCCCCCATGTGTTCGGTCCCCAGATGGTTCGGGCCCCTGTGTGTTCGGTCCCCAGAGGATTCGGTCCCCTGTGTGTTCCATTCCCCGTGTGTTCGGTCCCCTGTGTGTTCGGTCCCCAGAGGGTTCTGGCCCCTGTGTGTTCGGTCCCCAGAGGGTTCGGTCCCCTGTGTGTTCCGTCTCCAGAGGGTTCGGTCCCCCGTGTGTTCTGTCCCCAGAGGGTTCGGTCCCCCGTGTGTTCCATCCCCAGAGGGTTCAGTCCCCCGTGTGTTACGTCCCCAGAGGGTTCAGTCCCCCGTGTGTTCCGTCCCCAGAGGGTTCAGGCCCCTGTGTGTTCGGTCCCCAGAGGGTTCGGTCCCATGTGTGTTCCGTCCCCAGAGAGTTCGGTCCCCCGTGTGTTCCATCCCCAGAGGGTTCAGGCCACCGTGTGTTCGGTCCCCTGTGTGTTCGGTCCCCCGTGTGTTCGGTCCCCCGCGTGGTCCGTCCCCAGAGAGTTCAGGCCACTGTGTGTTCCGTGCCCAGAGGGTTCGGTCCCCCGTGTGTTCGGTCCCCAGAGGGTTCGGGCTCCTGTGTGTTCGGTCCCCAGAGAGTTTGAGCCCCTGTGTGTTCTGTCCCCAGAGGGTTCGGGCCCCCGTGTGTTCGGGTCCCAGAGGGTTCGGGTCCCCCGTGTGTTCGGTCCCCAGAGGGTTCGGGCCCCTGTGTGTTCGGTCCCCAGAGGGTTCGGTCCCCTGTGTGTTCCATCCCTCGTGTGTTCAGTCCCCCGTGTGTTCTGTCCCCAGAGGGTTCGGTCCCTTGTGTGTTCCATCCCCAGAGGGTTTGGTCCCCCGTGTGTTCCATCCCCAGAGTGTTCGGATCCCCATGTGTTCGGTCCCCTGTGTGTTCGGTCCCCTGTGTGTTCGGTCTCCCGCGTGGTCCGTCCCCAGAGAGTTCGGGCCACTGTATGTTCCGTCCCCAGAGGGTTCGGTCCCCCATGTGTTCGGTCCTCAGAGAGTTCGGGCCCCTGTGTGTTCGGTCCCCAGAAGGTTCGGGCTCCCATGTGTTCGGTCCCCTGTGTGTTCAGTCCTCTGTGTGTTCAGTCCCCAGACGGTTCGGTCCCCTGTGTGTTCCATCCCCAGAGGGTTCGGGCCCCTGTGTGTTCGGGTCCCAGAGGGTTTGGTCCCCCATGTGTTCAGTCCCCAGATGGTTCGGGCCCCTGTGTGTTCGGTCCCCAGAGGGTTCGGTCCCCTGTGTGTTCCATTCCCCGTGTGTTCGGTCCCCTGTGTGTTCGGTCCCCAGAGGGTTCAGGCCCCTGTGTGTTCGGTCCCCAGAGGGTTCGGTCCCCTGTGTGTTCCGTCTCCAGAGGGTTCGGTCCCCCGTGTGTTCTGTCCCCAGAGGGTTCGGTCCCCCATGTGTTCCGTCCCCAGAGGGTTCAGTCCCCCGTGTGTTCCGTCCCCAGAGGGTTCAGTCCCCCGTGTGTTCCGTCCCCAGAGGTTTCAGGCCCCTGTGTGTTCGGTCCCCAGAGGGTTCGGTCCCATGTGTGTTCCGTCCCCAGAGAGTTCGGTCCCCCGTGTGTTCCATCCCCAGAGGGTTCAGGCCACCGTGTGTTCGGTCCCCTGTGTGTTCGGTCCCCCGTGTGTTCGGTCCCCCGCGTGGTCCGTCCCCAGAGAGTTCAGGCCACTGTGTGTTCCGTGCCCAGAGGGTTCGGTCCCCCGTGTGTTCGGTCCCCAGAGGGTTCGGGCCCCTGTGTGTTCGGGTCCCAGAGGGTTCGGGTCCCCCGTGTGTTCGGTCCCCAGAGGGTTCGGGCCCCTGTGTGTTCGGTCCCCAGAGGGTTCGGTCCCCTGTGTGTTCCATCCCTCGTGTGTTCAGTCCCCCGTGTGTTCTGTCCCCAGAGGGTTCGGTCCCTTGTGTGTTCCATCCCCAGAGGGTTTGGTCCCCCGTGTGTTCCATCCCCAGAGTGTTCGGATCCCCATGTGTTCGGTCCCCTGTGTGTTCGGTCCCCTGTGTGTTCGGTCTCCCGCGTGGTCCGTCCCCAGAGAGTTCGGGCCACTGTATGTTCCGTCCCCAGAGGGTTCGGTCCCCCATGTGTTCGGTCCTCAGAGAGTTCGGGCCCCTGTGTGTTCGGTCCCCAGAAGGTTCGGGCTCCCATGTGTTCGGTCCCCTGTGTGTTCAGTCCTCTGTGTGTTCAGTCCCCAGACGGTTCGGTCCCCTGTGTGTTCCATCCCCAGAGGGTTCGGGCCCCTGTGTGTTCGGGTCCCAGAGGGTTTGGTCCCCCATGTGTTCAGTCCCCAGATGGTTCGGGCCCCTGTGTGTTCGGTCCCCAGAGGGTTCGGTCCCCTGTGTGTTCCATTCCCCGTGTGTTCGGTCCCCTGTGTGTTCGGTCCCCAGAGGGTTCAGGCCCCTGTGTGTTCGGTCCCCAGAGGGTTCGGTCCCCTGTGTGTTCCGTCTCCAGAGGGTTCGGTCCCCCGTGTGTTCTGTCCCCAGAGGGTTCGGTCCCCCGTGTGTTCCGTCCCCAGAGGGTTCAGTCCCCCGTGTGTTCCGTCCCCAGAGGGTTCAGTCCCCCGTGTGTTCCGTCCCCAGAGGTTTCAGGCCCCTGTGTGTTCGGTCCCCAGAGGGTTCGGTCCCATGTGTGTTCCGTCCCCAGAGAGTTCGGTCCCCCGTGTGTTCCATCCCCAGAGGGTTCAGGCCACCGTGTGTTCGGTCCCCTGTGTGTTCGGTCCCCCGTGTGTTCGGTCCCCCGCGTGGTCCGTCCCCAGAGAGTTCAGGCCACTGTGTGTTCCGTGCCCAGAGGGTTCGGTCCCCCGTGTGTTCGGTCCCCAGAGGGTTCGGGCTCCTGTGTGTTCGGTCCCCAGAGAGTTTGGGCCCCTGTGTGTTCTGTCCCCAGAGGGTTCGGGCCCCCGTGTGTTCGGGTCCCAGAGGGTTCGGGTCCCCCGTGTGTTCGGTCCCCAGAGGGTTCGGGCCCCTGTGTGTTCGGTCCCCAGAGGGTTCGGTCCCCTGTGTGTTCCATCCCTCGTGTGTTCAGTCCCCCGTGTGTTCCGTCCCCAGAGGGTTCGGGCCCCCATGTGTTCGGACCCAGAGAGTTTGGTCCCCAGAGGGTTCGGTCCCCTGTGTGTTCCGTCCCCAGAGGGTTCGGTCCCCCGTGTGGTCCGTCCCCAGAGAGTTCGGGCCACTGTATGTTCCGTCCCCAGAGGGTTCGGTCCCCCATGTGTTCGGTCCCCAGTGGGTTCAGGCCCCTGTGTGTTCGGTCCCCAGAGAGTTCGGGCCCCTGTGTGTTCGGTCCCCAGAAGGTTCGGGCTCCCATGTGTTCGGTCCCCTGTGTGTTCAGTCCTCTGTGTGTTCAGTCCCCAGAGGGTTCGGTCCCCTGTGTATTCCATCCCCAGAGGATTCGGGCCCCTGTGTGTTCGGGTCCCAGAGGGTTTGGTCCCCCGTGTGTTCGGTCCCCAGAGGGTTCGGGCCCCTGTGTGTTCGGTCCCCAGAGGGTTCGGTCCCCTGTGTGTTCCATTCCCCGTGTGTTCGGTCCCCTGTGTGTTCGGTCCCCAGAGGGTTCGGGCCCCTGTGTGTTCGGTCCCCAGAGGGTTCGGTCCCCCGTGTGTTCCGTCCCCAGAGGGTTCGGGCCCCTGTGTGTTCAGTCCTCTGTGTGTTCGGTCCCCAGAGTGTTGGCTCCCCGTGGCATTATATCCCAAGGGTGTTTTTGCTCCCCGTAGTGATGGTTGGTCCCAGGGCATTGTGTCCCCAGTGTGTTGGGCACTCTGAGGTGGATCTGCTGGATGGACATTGTGCCCGAGTGATCCACAGTTCTCCACCCAGGTGCCCGGAATCACAGCGTATCTGAACAATCACCAGCAAATCCCCAGAGTCCCTCTGGGAATCTGAAATTACCCCCAGAGAGCCATGAAAACACCTGGCGTATCGGTCAGTGAGTTCAGGGGGAAGGACCCGGGTGCGATTTCAAACTCCCAGGGAAGCTGATTGGGTCTTCCTCTGCGGCTGCCACCTGCCCAGCTGGATCAGACGTGCCCAGCCTGACTGTAGCCAGGGAGGGAACCGGAACTGGGCTTTCCGAACAGACGGCATTGGTCTGACGTTCTTCTCCGCTCCAGGTCTGGCTGGCTGACTGGCTGTTGGCCAATAACCCGAACCGCCCCTCGGTGAGGGAGGAGAGAGTGAGGGAGCCTCCCACCTGCGATCCCGGCCAGAGCTATGATAACACAGCCGGCATTCCCAAACAACACTGAGTTGCAGGGGCTGTTACCTTCCTTCAGAAAACCCGGCTCTGTTACGAATTGATTAAAGATTAACTTGACTTGTCATGTAAACACACTGTGAAATGCATCACCTTGCACCAATGACTGGCCCAGTCTGCAGACGTGCCGCCATCTCGCAACTCACGAACCCTAACAGTACGTCTTTGGAGTGTGGGAGGAGACGGGAGCATCCGGAGGAGACCCACATGGTCACGGGGAGAAGGTACAACCTCTGCCTTCAAGCCCTCTCAAGCTCATTGTCTCTTTGCCCAGACAGCCAGGCATACCAGTGACCAGTTAACCTTTGTGAGCAGGGATTCCAACCTTCTCGATCGAAAGTGCACCCTCTACTCCCACCGGCCTTGAACCCAGAGATGGTGTTCTTGAGGGAAGGGATCTAGGCCCCAGCCCCACCCCTCACACCCACACTCACCCTTGGCCGATCTTAGTCAGGCTGTCTTTGTCTTCCCAGATGCCAGTCCCATGAAGGCAGAGAGTGCTGAAGCATTTGCTGAGCTTCCCAATGGTATGGTCATTTCAGGAGTCATGAGATCCGGGGCAGCTTGGCCATGTGTATTCAGAACTGGCTTGTCCATGGAAGGCAGAGCACAATTGTAGTTGGAGGGTATCCTGTCTGGAGTTTGGTGACCATCAGACCATGAAGTATAGGAGCAGAATTAGGCCATTTGGCTCATTGACTCTCTTCCGCTGTTTCATCATTAACATAGAAAGAAGATAAAACATAGAAAATCAGCAGCGCATTACAGGGCCCTCCAGCCCACACTGCGACCACGTAACCTGAACTAGAAGCTGCCTAGAATTTCCCTACCGCATAGCTCTCTAATTTTCTAAGCTCCATCTACCTTAAAATACCCTATCATATCTGCCTCTACCACCTTTTCTGGCAGTGCATTCCATGCTCCCTATGTGCAAAACTTACCTCTGACATCCCCCTTGTACCTACTTCCAAGCATCTTAAACCATTCCCCCTCGTGTTAGCCATTTCAGCCCTGGGGAAAAGCCTCTGGCTATCCACATGATCAATGCCTCTCATCATCTTATAATCATATAACAATTACAGCACGGAAACAGACCATCTCAGCCCTTCTAGTCCATGCTGAACTCTTACTCTCACCTAGTCCCACCAACCTGCACTCAGCCCATAACCCTCCATTCCTTTCCTGTCCATATAGCTGTCCAATTTAACTTTAAATGACAACATCGAACCTGCCTCTACCACTTCTGCTGGAAGCTCGTTCCACACAGCTACCACTCTGAGTAAAGAAGATCCCCCTCATGTTACCCCTAAACTTTTGCCCCTTAACTCTCAACTCACGTCCTCTTGTTTGAATTTCCCCCATTCTCAATGCAAAAAGCCTATCCACGTCAACTCTATCTATCCCCCTCATAATTTTAAATACCTCTATTAAGTCCCCCCTCAATCTTCTATGTTCCAAAGAATAAAGACCCAACTTGTTCAACCTTTCACTATAACTTAGGTGATGAAACACAGGTATCATTCTAGAAAATCTTCACTCTACTCTAATATGTTGACATCTTTCCTATAATTTGGTGACCAAAACTGTACACAGTACTCCAAATTTGGCCTCACCAATGCCTTGCACAATTTCAACATTACATCCCAACTCCTATACTCAATGCTCTGATTCATAAAGGCCAGCATACCAAAAGCTTTCTTCACCACCCTATCCACATGAGATTCCACCTTCAGGGAACTATGCACCATTATTCCTGGATCCCTCTGTTCTACTGCATTCTTCAATGTCCTACCATTTACCATGGATGTCCTATTTTGATTAGTCCTACCAAAATGTAGCACCTCACATTTATCATCATTAAACTCCATCTGCCATCTTTCAGCCCACTCTTCTAACTGGCCTAAATCTCTCTGCAAGCTTTGAAAACCTACTTCATTATCCACAACTCCACCTATCTTAGTATCATCTGCATACTTACTAATCCAATTTACCACCCTATCATCCAGATCATTAATGTATATGACAAACAACATTGGACCCAGTACAGATCCCTGAGGCACACCACCAGTCACCGACCTCCAATCTGACAAACAGTTATCCACCACTGCTCTCTGGCATCTCCCATCCAGCCACTGTTGAATCCATTTTACTACTTCAATATTAATACCTAACGATTGAACCTTCCGAACCAACCTTCCATGTGGAACCTTGTCAAAGGCCTTACTGAAGTCCATATAGACAACATCCACCGCTTTACCCTCGTCAACTTTCCTAGTAACCTCTTCAAAACATTCAATAAGATTTGTTAAACATGACCTTCCATGCACAAATCTATGTTGACTGTTCCTAATCAGACCCTGTCTATCCAGATAATTATATATACCATCTCTAAGAATACTTTCCATCAATTTACTCACTGCTGACGTCAAACTCACAGGCCGATAATTGCTAGATTTACTCTTAGAACCCTTTTTAAACAATGGAACAACATGAGCAATATGCCAATCCTCCGGCACCATCTCTGTTTCTAATGACATTTGAAATATTTCTGTCAGAGCTCCTGCTATTTCCACACTAACTTCCCTCAAGGTCCTAGGGAATATCCCGTCAGGACCCAGAGACTTATCCATTTTTATATTCCTTTAAAGTGCCAGTGCTTCCTCTTCTTTAATCATCACAGTTTCCATAATCTCTCTACCTGTTTCTCTTATCTTACTCAATTCAATATCCCTCTCCTTAGTGAATACCGAAGAAAAGAAATTGTTCAGAATCTCCTCCATCTCTTTTGGCTCCACACATAGCTGTCCACTCTGATTCTCTGACCAATTTTTTCCCTCACGATCCTTTTGCTATTAATATAACTGTAGAAACCCTTGAGATTTATTTTCACCTTACTTGCCAAAGCAGCCTCATATCTTCTTTTAGCTTTTCTAATTTCTTTCTTAAGATTCTTTTTACATTCTTTATATTCCTCAAGCACCTCATTTACTCCATGCTGCCTATATTTATTGTAGATATCTCTCTTTTCCCAAACCAAGTTTCCAATATCCCTTGAAAACCATGGTTCTCTCAAACTTTTAACCTTTTCTTTCAACCTAACAGGAACATAAAGATTCTGTACCCTCAAAATTTCACCTTTAAATGACCTCCATTTCTCTATTACATTCTTCCCATAAAACAAATTGTCCCAATCCACTCCTTCTAAATCCTTTCGCATCTCCTCAAAGTTAGCCTTCCTCCAATCAAAAATCTCAACCCTGGGTCCAGACCTATCCTTCTCCATAATTATATTGAAACTAATGGCATTGTGATCACTGGACCCGAAGTGCTCCCCAACACAAACTTCCGTCACCTGACCTGTCTCATTCCCTAACAGGAGATCCAACACTGCCCCTTCTCTAGTTGGTACCTCTATGTATTGCTGCAAAAAACTATCTTGCACATATTTTACAAACTCCAAACCATCCAGCCCTTTTACAGTATGGGTTTCCCAGTCTATGTGTGGAAAATTAAAATCTCCCTCAATCACAACCTTGTGCTTACTACAAATATCTGCTATCTCCTTACAAATTTGCTCCTCCAATTCTCTCTCCTCATTTGGTGGTCTATAATACACCCCCATAAGTGTTACTACACATTTCCCATTCCTCAATTCCACCCAAATAGCTTCCCTAGACGAGCCCTCTAATCTATCCTGCAGAGCACCGCTGTAATATTTTCTCTGACAAGCAATGCAACACCTCCTGCTCTTGTCCCTCTGATTCTGTCACACCTGAAGCAATGAAATTCCGGAATATTTAGTTGCCAATCACACCCCTCCTGCAACCATGTTTCACTAATAGCTACAATATTATACTTGCAGGTATCAATCCATGCTTCAAGCTCATCCACCTTTCTTATAAATCTCCTAGCGTTAAAATAAATGCATTTAAGAAATTTTCCACCTCTTACTCTCTGTTTATCACTAACAGTGCAAATAACTTTATTTTCTTTTTCTTCCTTCTCTACTACATCTGTTCCTACACTCTGGTTCCGCTCCCCCCTTGTATCTAGCTTAAATCCACTGAAGCCTCTCTGGCAAACCTACCCACAGGAATATTTGTCCTCCTCCAGTTCAGATGTAGACCGTCCCTCTGGGACAGGTTGCACCTTCCCTGGAAAACTACCCAATTATCTATAAATCTGAAGCCCTCCCTCCTGCACCATGTCTTCAGCCACCTGTTAATCTGCACTATCTTACTATTTCTAAACCTGCATGCACGTGGCACTGGTAGCAATCCTGAGATTGCTATTCTGGAGGTCCTGTCCTTTAACTTGGCGCCTAACTCCCTGAACTCACCTTTCATGACCTCCTCACTCTTCCTATCCACGTCATTGGTCCCTACATGGACCACGACATCTGGCTGCTCACCCTCCCTCTTGTACTCGATCTGAGATATCGCGGACCTTGGCACCAGGGAGGCAACAGACCATCCGAGATTCTCGATCTCTTCCATAGAACCTCTCATCTGTCCCCCTTACTATCGAATCCCCTATCACTACTGCTCTCCTCTTTTCCCTCCTTCTCTTCTGAGCTGAGGGTCCAGTCTCGGTGCCAGAGACGCAACCACTGCAACTTGTCCCTGGTAGGTCGTCCCCATCAACAGTATCCAAAACGGTGTACTTATTATTGGTGGGAACGGCCACAGGGGTGCTCTGCTCATTCTGTCTATTCCCCTTCTCTCTCCTGACAGTCACCCAGCTACCTGCCTCCTGACTCTTAGGGGTGATTATCTCCCTGTAACTCCTGTCTATTTCTGCCTCTGCTTCCCGAGTGATCCGAAGTTCATCCAGCTCCAGCTCCAGTTCCCTGACTCGGTTTGTCAGGAGCTGCAGCTGGATGCACCTTTCACAGGTGTAGTCATCAGGGACGATTGTACTGCCCCTGACTTCCCACATCCTGCAAACGGAGCACTCGACTGCCCTAACTGCTGCCTCCATTACCTCCTCTTAAGGTAATTAGATTTATTAAAGGAACTTACCCGGCCTTACCTCACTTGGAGTGAAGCTCTTCCTCAGCCTCTGCTCGCCGAAGCCTCAGGAGCCAAAGCCTTCCTACTGTCTCCCACTACTCCGTCGCTCACTACAATGTCACCCGCTCCGTTAATCTTCTCTCTTTTAAATACTCCCGCTGCCTCACGGTCCGACTTCCACGCACTTGCGCAGTTGTGCCCCGTTCAACTGCCGAAGGCCTGGCTGATCATGGCTGATCCATTTTCCCTCTCAGTCCCAATCTCCTTCATTTTCCTGAATCCCTTCATGCCCTGATGGGTCAAAAATCTATCAACCTCCACCTTAAGTGCACATAAAGACTTTGCCTCCACACCTGTCTGTGGCCACGAATTCCACAGATTCACCACTCTCTGGCTAAAGAGATTCCTCCTCAGATCCATTCTAAAAGATCCCCCTCTATTCTGAGGCCGTGTCCTCTGGTCATAGACTCTACCATCTTCGCCACATCTGCTCTCTCAAGGTCTTTCACTGTTAGTAGGTTTCAATTAGGTTGGCCCTCATTCTTCTGAATTTTAGTGAATGCAGACTTCTTCATCTGACAAGCCATTCAATCCTGCAATCATTTTTGTGAACCTCCTTTGAACCCTCTCCAGTCTCGCCTAAGATACGGGGCCCAAACCTGCTCACAATACTCCAAATGAGGCCTCACCACTCATCCTTGCTTTTGTATTCTAGTCCTTTTGAAATTAATGTTAACATTGCATTTGCCTTCCTCACCACGAACTCAGCCTGCAAGTTAACCTTCAGGCAATCCTGCACAAGGACTCCCAAGTCCCTTTGTGACTCAGGTTTTTGTATTTTCTCTCCATTTGGAAAACAGTCAACCCATTAATTTCATCTACCAAAGTGCATGCCCATACATTTCCCAACACTGTATTCCATCTGTTATTTCTTTGCCCATTCTCCTAATCTGAATAAGTCTTTCTGCAGGCTCTCTACTTCCTCAAAACTACCTGCCACTCCACCTATCATATCACCTGCAAACTTTGCAAGAAAGCCACCAATTCCATCATCAAGTCATTGACACATAACTCAAAAAGAATCGGTCTTAACACAGACCCCTATGAAACACTGGCTGCCAACCAGAAAAGGCTCCCTTTATTCCCACTCTTTGCCTCCTGCCAATCAGCCACTGCTTTATCCGTGCTAGAATCTTTTCAGTAACACAATGGGCTCATACCTTGTTAAGGAAACTCATGTGTGGCAACTTGTCAAAGGCCTTCTGAAAATCCAAGTACACAACATCAACCAACACACATCAAAGTTGCTGGTGAACGCAGCAGGCCAAGCAGCATCTATAGGAAGAGGCGCAGTCGACGTTTCAGGCCGAGACCCTTCGTCAGGACCCCTGCTTGTCATTTCTTCAAAGAATTCCAACAGATTTGTCAGGGAAGATTTTCCCTTGAGGAAACCATGCTGACTAACCTATTTTATCATGTGCCTCCCAGTACCCTGAAACCTCTTCCATAATAATCACTCCAAAATCTTCCCGACCACTGAGGTCAGACTAACTGGCCTATAGTTTCCTTCCTTCTGCCTCTCTCCCTTCTTGAAGAGTGGAGTGACATTTGCAATTTTCCAGTCTTCCAGAACCATTACAGAACTTAGATTTTTCAAAGATCATTACTAATGCCTCCACGATCTCTTCAGCCACCTCCTTCAGAACCCTGGGGTGTACACCATCTGGTCCAGGTGACTTACCTACCTTCAGAGCTTTCAGTTTCCCAAGAACCTCCTCTCTAGTGTTAGTAACTTCACACACTTCTTGACCCCGACTCCTGGAACTCCCACCATACTGCTCATGTTTTCCACAGTGAAGACTGATACGAAATACTTATTCAGTGTGTCTGCCATTTCCTTAACCCCCATTACTACCTCTTCAGCATCGTTTTCCAGCGATCCAATATCTACTCTCACCTCTCTTTACATCTCATGTATCTAGTTATTGACTAGCTTACTTTCATATCCATCTTTAATGTCTTAACAACTATTTTGGTTGCCATTTGTTGATTTCAAACATTTCCCAATCTTCTGAATTCCCACTAATTTTTACTCTATTATATGCCTCTCTCTGGCTACGCTGGCTTTGACTTCTTTTGCTAGCCATGACTGTGTCATCTTGACTTTAGAATACTTCTTCCTCTTTGTGTATATCCTGTGCCTTCCGAATTGCTTCCTGAGATTCCAGCCATTGCTGCTCAGCCTTCATCCCTACCAATATTCTTTTCCAATCATTTCTGGCCAGCTCCTCTCTCAGGCCTCTGTAATTCCCTTTTCTTCACTGGAATACTGATACATCTGAATTTAGCTTCCTCCCAAATTTCAGGGTGAATTCAATCATATTATGATGACTTTCTCCTCAGGGTCCCTTTACCTTAAGCTCTCTAATCAATTCTGGTGCATTGCACAACACTCAGTCCAGAATAGCTGATCTTCTAATGGGCTCAACCATGAGCTGCTCTAAAAAGGCATGTTACAGGAACTCCAAAAAATCCTGTACCCCAACACCAACCTGATTTTCCCAATCTACCTGCATGTTGAAGCCCCCCAGGACCCCCAGTAACCTTTTGGCCTGCATTTTCCATGTCCTATTTTAATCTGTAGGCCACATCCTTACTACTCTTTGCGGGCCTGTACAGAACTCCCATCAGGGCCTTTTTACCCCTGCAGTTCCTTACCTCTACCTACGTGACCTCTTTCTAATGATTTGATTTCCACCTCTGTTCTGGTACCCCTGCTCTTTGTGATGTTTAAAGATGACTCGGATGAGGAAATGGAAGGGGTGCATACACCTCAAGTTAGACAGATAGCTCTCTCCTCACACATGCAAGATCCTGTCCCTGCTCCCACCACCCCATCCAGTCTGCCTGCTTTGGGCCGTGCTAACTCGACCGACTCACATCCAGTATATGCATGGCCAGGGCTGTAACTTGAGACGTGGGGCTCAGACCATTCAGCCCATCAAGTCTGCTATGCTATACCATCATGACCGATTTGTGGCAGATGGAGTTATATCCCAGATAAGTGTGAAGTGGTTCATTTTGGTAGGTCAAATATGATAGCAGAATATAGTATTAATGGTAAGACTCTTGGCAGTGTGGAGGATCAGAGGGATCTTTGGGTCCGAGTCCATAGGACACTCAAAGCTGCTGCGCAGGTTGACTCTGTGGTTAAGACGGCATACGGTGTACTGGACTTCACCAACCATGGGATTGAGTTTAAGAGCTGAGAGGCAATGTTACAGCTATATAGGATCCTGGTCAGACCCCACGGAGTACTGTGCTCAGTTCTGGTCGCCTCACTACAGGAAGGATGTGGAAACCATAGAAAGGGTGCAGAGGAGATTTACAAGGATGTTGCCTGGATTGGGGAGCATGCCTTATGAGAATAGGTTGAGTGAACTCGGCCTTTTCTCCTTGGAGCGATGGAGGATGAGAGGTGACCTGATAGAGGTGTGTAAGATGATGATAAGCTTTTTCCCAGCTGAAATGGCTAACTCGAGAAGGCAGGTGTTTGGAAGTAGGTACAGAGGAGATGTCAGGGGTAAGATTTTTTTTATATACACAGAGAGTGGTGAGTGCGTGGAATAGGCTGCTGGCAATGGTGGTGGAGGCGAATACGATAGGGTCTTTTAAGAGACTCCTGGATAGGTACCTGGAGCTTAGAAAAATAGAGGGCTATGGGTGACCCTAGGTAATTTCTAAGTTAAGTACATGTCCGGCGCAGCATTGTGGGTCGAAGGGTCTGTATTGTGCTGTAGGTTTTCTGTTTCTATTTATTATCCCTCTCAATCCCATTCTCCTTTGACACCTTCAGTGATCAAGAACCAATCAACCTCTGCTTTAAATATACTCGATAACTTGCCTTGAAGAAGGGTCTCAACCCTAAACATCGACTGTTTACTCTTCTGCAGATGCTACCTGAGCTGCCGAGTTCCTCCAGCATTTTGTGTGTGTTGCTTTGGATTTCCAGTATCTGCAGATTTTCTCGTTTGTCAGTGACTTGGCCTCGACATTTGTCCCAATACTGATACCCAGCCACATCAGTGCAGACTGGGATCCAAACCCAGACATCTCTACCCTCCCCCATCTGGACACTCTGCTGACCCCGGGGGCCGAATAATCCGCTAATCATATGTTAGTTAAGCAAGGATGTTAATAAGATTAGTGTTGAATACAGGACTCAGAATGAGCTCTCACTAATACCCAACCATTCGCAAGTATTTGTTTCCGAATACTGTAACCTTCATTTCCACCTTTCCCGCGGTGCTCCAGAATTCCCGGGTTCCTTAGCGATCTCTCAGTTCACAGAACAATACTCCCTTTTGCAAGGCCGTGCAGTCTCATTTCCTTATACCTTCTTCACAAATTAATCTCCTGTCATCCTGGTCAAATTTAGTAACTCATTTTCAGCAGGGGCAGTCTCATTTCCTTATACCTTCTTCACAAATTAATCTCCTGTCATCTTGGTCAAATTTAGTAACTCATTTTCAGCAGGGGCAGTCTCATTTCCTTATACCTTCTTCACAAATTAATCTCCTGTCATCCTGGTCAAATTTAGTAACTCATTTTCAGCAGGGGCAGTCTCATTTCCTTATACCTTCTTCACAAATTAATCTCCTGTCATCTTGGTCAAATTTAGTAACTCATTTTCAGCAGGGGCAGTCTCATTTCCCTTATACCTTCTTCACAAATTAATCTCCTGTCATCCTGGTCAAATTTAGTAACTCATTTTCAGCAGGGGCAGTCTCATTTCCTTATACCTTCTTCACAAATTAATCTCCTGTCATCCTGGTCAAATTTAGTAACTCATTTTCAGCAGGGGCAGTCTCATTTCCTTATACCTTCTTCACAAATTAATCTCCTGTCATCCTGGTCAAATTTAGTAACTCATTTTCAGCAGGGGCAGTCTCATTTCCTTATACCTTCTTCACAAATTAATCTCCTGTCATCCTGGTCAAATTTAGTAACTCATTTTCAGCAGGGGCAGTCTCATTTCCTTATACCTTCTTCACAAATTAATCTCCTGTCATCCTGGTCAAATTTAGTAACTCATTTTCAGCAGGGGCAGTCTCATTTCCTTATACCTTCTTCACAAATTAATCTCCTGTCATCCTGGTCAAATTTAGTAACTCATTTTCAGCAGGGGCAGTCTCATTTCCTTATACCTTCTTCACAAATTAATCTCCTGTCATCCTGGTCAAATTTAGTAACTCATTTTCAGCAGGGGCAGTCTCATTTCCTTATACCTTCTTCACAAATTAATCTCCTGTCATCTTGGTCAAATTTAGTAACTCATTTTCAGCAGGGGCAGTCTCATTTCCTTATACCTTCTTCACAAATTAATCTCCTGTCATCCTGGTCAAATTTAGTAACTCATTTTCAGCAGGGGCAGTCTCATTTCCTTATACCTTCTTCACAAATTAATCTCCTGTCATCCTGGTCAAATTTAGTAACTCATTTTCAGCAGGGGCAGTCTCATTTCCTTATACCTTCTTCACAAATTAATCTCCTGTCATCCTGGTCAAATTTAGTAACTCATTTTCAGCAGGGGCAGTCTCATTTCCTTATACCTTCTTCACAAATTAATCTCCTGTCATCCTGGTCAAATTTAGTAACTCATTTTCAGCAGGGGCAGTCTCATTTCCTTATACCTTCTTCACAAATTAATCTCCTGTCATCCTGGTCAAATTTAGTAACTCATTTTCAGCAGGGGCAGTCTCATTTCCTTATACCTTCTTCACAAATTAATCTCCTGTCATCCTGGTCAAATTTAGTAACTCATTTTCAGCAGGGGCAGTCTCATTTCCTTATACCTTCTTCACAAATTAATCTCCTGTCATCCTGGTCAAATTTAGTAACTCATTTTCAGCAGGGGCAGTCTCATTTCCTTATACCTTCTTCACAAATTAATCTCCTGTCATCTTGGTCAAATTTAGTAACTCATTTTCAGCAGGGGCAGTCTCATTTCCTTATACCTTCTTCACAAATTAATCTCCTGTCATCCTGGTCAAATTTAGTAACTCATTTTCAGCAGGGGCAGTCTCATTTCCTTATACCTTCTTCACAAATTAATCTCCTGTCATCCTGGTCAAATTTAGTAACTCATTTTCAGCAGGGGCAGTCTCATTTCCTTATACCTTCTTCACAAATTAATCTCCTGTCATCCTGGTCAAATTTAGTAACTCATTTTCAGCAGGGGCAGTCTCATTTCCTTATACCTTCTTCACAAATTAATCTCCTGTCATCTTGGTCAAATTTAGTAACTCATTTTCAGCAGGGGCAGTCTCATTTCCTTATACCTTCTTCACAAATTAATCTCCTGTCATCCTGGTCAAATTTAGTAACTCATTTTCAGCAGGGGCAGTCTCATTTCCTTATACCTTCTTCACAAATTAATCTCCTGTCATCCTGGTCAAATTTAGTAACTCATTTTCAGCAGGGGCAGTCTCATTTCCTTATACCTTCTTCACAAATTAATCTCCTGTCATCCTGGTCAAATTTAGTAACTCATTTTCAGCAGGGGCAGTCTCATTTCCTTATACCTTCTTCACAAATTAATCTCCTGTCATCCTGGTCAAATTTAGTAACTCATTTTCAGCAGGGGCAGTCTCATTTCCTTATACCTTCTTCACAAATTAATCTCCTGTCATCCTGGTCAAATTTAGTAACTCATTTTCAGCAGGGGCAGTCTCATTTCCTTATACCTTCTTCACAAATTAATCTCCTGTCATCTTGGTCAAATTTAGTAACTCATTTTCAGCAGGGGCAGTCTCATTTCCTTATACCTTCTTCACAAATTAATCTCCTGTCATCCTGGTCAAATTTAGTAACTCATTTTCAGCAGGGGCAGTCTCATTTCCTTATACCTTCTTCACAAATTAATCTCCTGTCATCCTGGTCAAATTTAGTAACTCATTTTCAGCAGGGGCAGTCTCATTTCCTTATACCTTCTTCACAAATTAATCTCCTGTCATCCTGGTCAAATTTAGTAACTCATTTTCAGCAGGGTGGGCACTGCCTCGTGTACAAGGAGCAGAGGGCACGGGGTGGGCACTGCCTGCCGTACAAGGAGCAGAGGGCACGGGGTGGGCACTGCCTGCCGTACAAGGAGCAGAGGGCACGGGGTGGGCACTGCCTGCGGTACAAGGAGCAGAGGGCACGGGGTGGGCACTGCCTGCGGTACAAGGAGCAGAGGGCACGGGGTGGGCACTGCCTGCGGTACAAGGAGCAGAGGGCACGGGGTGGGCACTGCCTGCGGTACAAGGAGCAGAGGGCACGGGGTGGGCACTGCCTGCGGTACAAGGAGCAGAGGGCACAGGGTGGGCACTGCCTGCGGTACAAGGAGCAGAGGGCACAGGGTGGGCACTGCCTGCCGTACAAGGAGCAGAGGGCACAGGGTGGGCACTGCCTGCCGTACAAGGAGCAGAGGGCACAGGGTGGGCACTGCCTGCCGTACAAGGAGCAGAGGGCACAGGGTGGGCACTGCCTGCCGTACAAGGAGCAGAGGGCACAGGGTGGGCACTGCCTGCCGTACAAGGAGCAGAGGGCACAGGGTGGGCACTGCCTGCCGTACAAGGAGCAGAGGGCACAGGGTGGGCACTGCCTGCCGTACAAGGAGCAGAGGGCACAGGGTGGGCACTGCCTGCCGTACAAGGAGCAGAGGGCACAGGGTGGGCACTGCCTGCCGTACAAGGAGCAGAGGGCACAGGGTGGGCACTGCCTGCCGTACAAGGAGCAGAGGGCACAGGGTGGGCACTGCCTGCCGTACAAGGAGCAGAGGGCACAGGGTGGGCACTGCCTGCCGTACAAGGAGCAGAGGGCACAGGGTGGGCACTGCCTGCCGTACAAGGAGCAGAGGGCACAGGGTGGGCACTGCCTGCCGTACAAGGAGCAGAGGGCACAGGGTGGGCACTGCCTGCCGTACAAGGAGCAGAGGGCACAGGGTGGGCACTGCCTGCCGTACAAGGAGCAGAGGGCACAGGGTGGGCACTGCCTGCCGTACAAGGAGCAGAGGGCACAGGGTGGGCACTGCCTGCCGTACAAGGAGCAGAGGGCACAGGGTGGGCACTGCCTGCCGTACAAGGAGCAGAGGGCACAGGGTGGGCACTGCCTGCCGTACAAGGAGCAGAGGGCACAGGGTGGGCACTGCCTGCCGTACAAGGAGCAGAGGGCACAGGGTGGGCACTGCCTGCCGTACAAGGAGCAGAGGGCACAGGGTGGGCACTGCCTGCCGTACAAGGAGCAGAGGGCACAGGGTGGGCACTGCCTGCCGTACAAGGAGCAGAGGGCACAGGGTGGGCACTGCCTGCCGTACAAGGAGCAGAGGGCACAGGGTGGGCACTGCCTGCCGTACAAGGAGCAGAGGGCACAGGGTGGGCACTGCCTGCCGTACAAGGAGCAGAGGGCACAGGGTGGGCACTGCCTGCCGTACAAGGAGCAGAGGGCACAGGGTGGGCACTGCCTGCCGTACAAGGAGCAGAGGGGCACAGGGTGGGCACTGCCTGCCGTACAAGGAGCAGAGGGCACAGGGTGGGCACTGCCTGCCGTACAAGGAGCAGAGGGCACAGGGTGGGCACTGCCTGCCGTACAAGGAGCAGAGGGCACAGGGTGGGCACTGCCTGCCGTACAAGGAGCAGAGGGCACAGGGTGGGCACTGCCTGCCGTACAAGGAGCAGACTGCCTGCCGTACAAGGAGCAGAGGGCACAGGGTGGGCACTGCCTGCCGTACAAGGAGCAGAGGGCACAGGGTGGGCACTGCCTGCCGTACAAGGAGCAGAGGGCACAGGGTGGGCACTGCCTGCCGTACAAGGAGCAGAGGGCACAGGGTGGGCACTGCCTGCCGTACAAGGAGCAGAGGGCACAGGGTGGGCACTGCCTGCCGTACAAGGAGCAGAGGGCACAGGGTGGGCACTGCCTGCCGTACAAGGAGCAGAGGGCACAGGGTGGGCACTGCCTGCCGTACAAGGAGCAGAGGGCACGGGGTGGGCACTGCCTGCCGTACAAGGAGCAGAGGGCACGGGGTGGGCACTGCCTGCCGTACAAGGAGCAGAGGGCACGGGGTGGGCACTGCCTGCCGTACAAGGAGCAGAGGGCACAGGGTGGGCACTGCCTGCCGTACAAGGAGCAGGGGGCACAGGGTGGGCACTGCCTGCCGTACAAGGAGCAGGGGGCACGGGGTGGGCACTGCCTGCCGTACAAGGAGCAGAGGGCACAGGGTGGGCACTGCCTGCCGTACAAGGAGCAGAGGGCACAGGGTGGGCACTGCCTGCCGTACAAGGAGCAGAGGGCACAGGGTGGGCACTGCCTGCCGTACAAGGAGCAGAGGGCACAGGGTGGTGTACAAGGAGCAGAGGGCACAGGGTGGGCACTGCCTGCCGTACAAGGAGCAGGGGGCACAGGGTGGGCACTGCCTGCCGTACAAGGAGCAGAGGGCACAGGGTGGGCACTGCCTGCCGTACAAGGAGCAGAGGGCACGGGGTGGGCACTGCCTGCTGTACAAGGAGCAGAGGGCACAGGGTGGGCACTGCCTGCTGTACAAGGAGCAGAGGGCACAGGGTGGGCACTGCCTGCCGTACAAGGAGCAGGGGGCACAGGGTGGGCACTGCCTGCCGTACAAGGAGCAGAGGGCACAGGGTGGGCACTGCCTGCCGTACAAGGAGCAGGGGGCACAGGGTGGGCACTGCCTGCCGTACAAGGAGCAGAGGGCACAGGGTGGGCACTGCCTGCCGTACAAGGAGCAGGGGGCACAGGGTGGGCACTGCCTGCCGTACAAGGAGCAGAGGGCACAGGGTGGGCACTGCCTGCCGTACAAGGAGCAGGGGGCACAGGGTGGGCACTGCCTGCCGTACAAGGAGCAGAGGGCACAGGGTGGGCACTGCCTGCCGTACAAGGAGCAGGGGGCACAGGGTGGGCACTGCCTGCCGTACAAGGAGCAGAGGGCACAGGGTGGGCACTGCCTGCCGTACAAGGAGCAGAGGGCACAGGGTGGTGTACAAGGAGCAGAGGGCACAGGGTGGGCACTGCCTGCCGTACAAGGAGCAGGGGGCACGGGGTGGGCACTGCCTGCCGTACAAGGAGCAGGGGGCACAGGGTGGGCACTGCCTGCCGTACAAGGAGCAGGGGGCACAGGGTGGGCACTGCCTGCCGTACAAGGAGCAGAGGGCACAGGGTGGGCACTGCCTGCCGTACAAGGAGCAGGGGGCACAGGGTGGGCACTGCCTGCCGTACAAGGAGCAGAGGGCACAGGGTGGGCACTGCCTGCCGTACAAGGAGCAGGGGGCACAGGGTGGGCACTGCCTGCCGTACAAGGAGCAGAGGGCACAGGGTGGGCACTGCCTGCCGTACAAGGAGCAGAGGGCACAGGGTGGGCACTGCCTGCCGTACAAGGAGCAGAGGGCACAGGGTGGGCACTGCCTGCGGTACAAGGAGCAGAGGGCACAGGGTGGGCACTGCCTGCCGTACAAGGAGCAGAGGGCACAGGGTGGGCACTGCCTGCCGTACAAGGAGCAGAGGGCACAGGGTGGGCACTGCCTGCGGTACAAGGAGCAGAGGGCACAGGGTGGGCACTGCCTGCCGTACAAGGAGCAGAGGGCACAGGGTGGGCACTGCCTGCCGTACAAGGAGCAGAGGGCACAGGGTGGGCACTGCCTGCCGTACAAGGAGCAGAGGGCACAGGGTGGGCACTGCCTGCGGTACAAGGAGCAGAGGGCACAGGGTGGGCACTGCCTGCCGTACAAGGAGCAGGGGGCACAGGGTGGGCACTGCCTGCCGTACAAGGAGCAGAGGGCACAGGGTGGGCACTGCCTGCCGTACAAGGTGCAGAGGGCACAGGGTGGGCACTGCCTGCCGTACAAGGAGCAGAGGGCACAGGGTGGGCACTGCCTGCCGTACAAGGAGCAGAGGGCACAGGGTGGGCACTGCCTGCCGTACAAGGAGCAGAGGGCACAGGGTGGGCACTGCCTGCCGTACAAGGAGCAGAGGGCACAGGGTGGGCACTGCCTGCTGTACAAGGAGCAGAGGGCACAGGGTGGGCACTGCCTGCCGTACAAGGAGCAGAGGGCACAGGGTGGGCACTGCCTGCCGTACAAGGAGCAGAGGGCACGGGGTGGGCACTGCCTGCGGTACAAGGAGCAGAGGGCACAGGGTGGGCACTGCCTGCCGTACAAGGAGCAGGGGGCACAGGGTGGGCACTGCCTGCCGTACAAGGAGCAGAGGGCACATGGTGGGCACTGCCTGCCGTACAAGGAGCAGAGGGCACAGGGTGGGCACTGCCTGCGGTACAAGGAGCAGAGGGCACAGGGTGGGCACTGCCTGCTGTACAAGGAGCAGAGGAGTAATAGGGGTGGGCACTGCCTGCGGTACAAGGAGCAGAGGGCACAGGGTGGGCACTGCCTGCCGTACAAGGAGCAGAGGGCACAGGGTGGGCACTGCCTGCTGTACAAGGAGCAGAGGGCACAGGGTGGGCACTGCCTGCCGTACAAGGAGCAGGGGGCACAGGGTGGGCACTGCCTGCTGTACAAGGAGCAGAGGGCACGGGGTGGGCACTGCCTGCCGTACAAGGAGCAGGGGGCACAGGGTGGGCACTGCCTGCTGTACAAGGAGCAGAGGGCACGGGGTGGGCACTGCCTGCCGTACAAGGAGCAGGGGGCACAGGGTGGGCACTGCCTGCCGTACAAGGAGCAGAGGGCACGGGGTGGGCACTGCCTGCCGTACAAGGAGCAGAGGGCACAGGGTGGGCACTGCCTGCCGTACAAGGAGCAGAGGGCACAGGGTGGGCACTGCCTGCCGTACAAGGAGCAGAGGGCACAGGGTGGGCACTGCCTGCCGTACAAGGAGCAGAGGGCACAGGGTGGGCACTGCCTGCTGTACAAGGAGCAGAGGGCACGGGGTGGGCACTGCCTGCCGTACAAGGAGCAGAGGGCACAGGGTGGGCACTGCCTGCCGTACAAGGAGCAGAGGGCACAGGGTGGGCACTGCCTGCCGTACAAGGAGCAGAGGGCACGGGGTGGGCACTGCCTGCTGTACAAGGAGCAGAGGGCACGGGGTGGGCACTGCCTGCCGTACAAGGAGCAGAGGGCACAGGGTGGGCACTGCCTGCCGTACAAGGAGCAGAGGGCACGGGGTGGGCACTGCCTGCGGTACAAGGAGCAGGGGGCACGGGGTGGGCACTGCCTGCGGTACAAGGAGCAGAGGGCACGGGGTGGGCACTGCCTGCCGTACAAGGAGCAGGGGGCACGGGGTGGGCACTGCCTGCCGTACAAGGAGCAGAGGGCACGGGGTGGGCACTGCCTGCCGTACAAGGAGCAGAGGGCACAGGGTGGGCACTGCCTGCCGTACAAGGAGCAGAGGGCACAGGGTGGGCACTGCCTGCCGTACAAGGAGCAGGGGGCACAGGGTGGGCACTGCCTGCCGTACAAGGAGCAGGGGGCACAGGGTGGGCACTGCCTGCCGTACAAGGAGCAGAGGGCACAGGGTGGGCACTGCCTGCCGTACAAGGAGCAGAGGGCACAGGGTGGGCACTGCCTGCCGTACAAGGAGCAGGGGGCACAGGGTGGGCACTGCCTGCCGTACAAGGAGCAGGGGGCACAGGGTGGGCACTGCCTGCCGTACAAGGAGCAGAGGGCACAGGGTGGGCACTGCCTGCCGTACAAGGAGCAGAGGGCACAGGGTGGGCACTGCCTGCCGTACAAGGAGCAGAGGGCACGGGGTGGGCACTGCCTGCCGTACAAGGAGCAGGGGGCACAGGGTGGGCACTGCCTGCCGTACAAGGAGCAGAGGGCACAGGGTGGGCACTGCCTGCCGTACAAGGAGCAGAGGGCACAGGGTGGGCACTGCCTGCTGTACAAGGAGCAGAGGGCACAGGGTGGGCACTGCCTGCGGTACAAGGAGCAGAGGGCACAGCGTGGGCACTGCCTGCCGTACAAGGAGCAGAGGGCACAGGGTGGGCACTGCCTGCCGTACAAGGAGCAGAGGGCACAGGGTGGGCACTGCCTGCCGTACAAGGAGCAGAGGGCACAGGGTGGGCACTGCCTGCCGTACAAGGAGCAGAGGGCACAGGGTGGGCACTGCCTGCTGTACAAGGAGCAGAGGGCACAGGGTGGGCACTGCCTGCCGTACAAGGAGCAGGGGGCACAGGGTGGGCACTGCCTGCCGTACAAGGAGCAGAGGGCACAGGGTGGGCACTGCCTGCCGTACAAGGAGCAGAGGGCACAGGGTGGGCACTGCCTGCCGTACAAGGAGCAGAGGGCACAGGGTGGGCACTGCCTGCCGTACAAGGAGCAGAGGGCACAGGGTGGGCACTGCCTGCGGTACAAGGAGCAGGGGGCACGGGGTGGGCACTGCCTGCCGTACAAGGAGCAGGGGGCACGGGGTGGGCACTGCCTGCCGTACAAGGAGCAGAGGGCACAGGGTGGGCACTGCCTGCGGTACAAGGAGCAGGGGGCACAGGGTGGGCACTGCCTGCGGTACAAGGAGCAGAGGGCACAGGGTGGGCACTGCCTGCCGTACAAGGAGCAGAGGGCACAGGGTGGGCACTGCCTGCCGTACAAGGAGCAGAGGGCACAGGGTGGGCACTGCCTGCGGTACAAGGAGCAGAGGGCACAGGGTGGGCACTGCCTGCTGTACAAGGAGCAGAGGGCACAGGGTGGGCACTGCCTGCCGTACAAGGAGCAGAGGGCACAGGGTGGGCACTGCCTGCCGTACAAGGAGCAGAGGGCACAGGGTGGGCACTGCCTGCGGTACAAGGAGCAGAGGGCACAGGGTGGGCACTGCCTGCCGTACAAGGAGCAGAGGGCACAGGGTGGGCACTGCCTGCCGTACAAGGAGCAGAGGGCACAGGGTGGGCACTGCCTGCCGTACAAGGAGCAGAGGAGTAATAGGGTGGGCACTGCCTGCCGTACAAGGAGCAGAGGGCACAGGGTGGGCACTGCCTGCCGTACAAGGAGCAGAGGGCACGGGGTGGGCACTGCCTGCCGTACAAGGAGCAGAGGGCACAGGGTGGGCACTGCCTGCCGTACAAGGAGCAGAGGGCACAGGGTGGGCACTGCCTGCCGTACAAGGAGCAGAGGGCACAGGGTGGGCACTGCCTGCCGTACAAGGAGCAGAGGGCACAGGGTGGGCACTGCCTGCCGTACAAGGAGCAGAGGGCACGGGGTGGGCACTGCCTGCTGTACAAGGAGCAGAGGGCACAGGGTGGGCACTGCCTGCCGTACAAGGAGCAGAGGGCACAGGGTGGGCACTGCCTGCCGTACAAGGAGCAGAGGGCACAGGGTGGGCACTGCCTGCCGTACAAGGAGCAGAGGGCACGGGGTGGGCACTGCCTGCTGTACAAGGAGCAGAGGGCACAGGGTGGGCACTGCCTGCCGTACAAGGAGCAGAGGGCACAGGGTGGGCACTGCCTGCCGTACAAGGAGCAGAGGGCACAGGGTGGGCACTGCCTGCCGTACAAGGAGCAGAGGGCACAGGGTGGGCACTGCCTGCCGTACAAGGAGCAGAGGGCGCAGGGTGGGCACTGCCTGCCGTACAAGGAGCAGAGGGCACAGGGTGGGCACTGCCTGCCGTAGAAGGAGCAGAGGGCACAGGGTGGGCACTGCCTGCCGTACAAGGAGCAGGGGGCACAGGGTGGGCACTGCCTGCTGTACAAGGAGCAGAGGGCACAGGGTGGGCACTGCCTGCCGTACAAGGAGCAGAGGGCACAGGGTGGGCACTGCCTGCGGTACAAGGAGCAGGGGGCACGGGGTGGGCACTGCCTGCGGTACAAGGAGCAGGGGGCACAGGGTGGGCACTGCCTGCTGTACAAGGAGCAGAGGGCACAGGGTGGGCACTGCCTGCCGTACAAGGAGCAGAGGGCACGGGGTGGGCACTGCCTGCCGTACAAGGAGCAGAGGGCACGGGGTGGGCACTGCCTGCGGTACAAGGAGCAGAGGGCACAGGGTGGGCACTGCCTGCCGTACAAGGAGCAGAGGGCACAGGGTGGGCACTGCCTGCCGTACAAGGAGCAGAGGGCACGGGGTGGGCACTGCCTGCCGTACAAGGAGCAGAGGGCACAGGGTGGGCACTGCCTGCCGTACAAGGAGCAGAGGGCACAGGGTGGGCACTGCCTGCCGTACAAGGAGCAGAGGGCACGGGGTGGGCACTGCCTGCCGTACAAGGAGCAGAGGGCACAGGGTGGGCACTGCCTGCCGTACAAGGAGCAGAGGGCACAGGGTGGGCACTGCCTGCCGTACAAGGAGCAGAGGGCACAGGGTGGGCACTGCCTGCCGTACAAGGAGCAGAGGGCACAGGGTGGGCACTGCCTGCCGTACAAGGAGCAGAGGGCGCAGGGTGGGCACTGCCTGCCGTACAAGGAGCAGAGGGCACGGGGTGGGCACTGCCTGCCGTACAAGGAGCAGAGGGCACAGGGTGGGCACTGCCTGCCGTACAAGGAGCAGAGGGCGCAGGGTGGGCACTGCCTGCCGTACAAGGAGCAGAGGGCACAGGGTGGGCACTGCCTGCGGTACAAGGAGCAGAGGGCACAGGGTGGGCACTGCCTGCCGTACAAGGAGCAGGGGGCACAGGGTGGGCACTGCCTGCCGTACAAGGAGCAGAGGGCACAGGGTGGGCACTGCCTGCCGTACAAGGAGCAGAGGGCACGGGGTGGGCACTGCCTGCCGTACAAGGAGCAGAGGGCACAGGGTGGGCACTGCCTGCCGTACAAGGAGCAGGGGGCACGGGGTGGGCACTGCCTGCCGTACAAGGAGCAGAGGGCACGGGGTGGGCACTGCCTGCCGTACAAGGAGCAGAGGGCACGGGGTGGGCACTGCCTGCCGTACAAGGAGCAGAGGGCACAGGGTGGGCACTGCCTGCCGTACAAGGAGCAGAGGGCACAGGGTGGGCACTGCCTGCCGTACAAGGAGCAGAGGGCACAGGGTGGGCACTGCCTGCCGTACAAGGAGCAGAGGGCACAGGGTGGGCACTGCCTGCCGTACAAGGAGCAGAGGGCACAGGGTGGGCACTGCCTGCTGTACAAGGAGCAGAGGGCACAGGGTGGGCACTGCCTGCCGTACAAGGAGCAGGGGGCACAGGGTGGGCACTGCCTGCTGTACAAGGAGCAGAGGGCACAGGGTGGGCACTGCCTGCCGTACAAGGAGCAGGGGGCACAGGGTGGGCACTGCCTGCCGTACAAGGAGCAGAGGGCACGGGGTGGGCACTGCCTGCCGTACAAGGAGCAGAGGGCACAGGGTGGGCACTGCCTGCCTGCTGTACAAGGAGCAGAGGGCACAGGGTGGGCACTGCCTGCTGTACAAGGTAAGTCAGGACCCCATCACAGCAGAAATGAGGAGCTGGGACCTGCGACCTGCAGAAACCTCCCCCCAGGACAGGTCGTGCCTCAGAACAGAGTGCAGTGTTTCAAGGGAAGGATGATTTGAGCGTGTCTTTTCCACCAAAACAGCTTGGAATCTGTACATACAACCGCCCACAAATTCGTGAGGAGAAAGCTGGCTGCCATGAACACTCAGTATATCCAAATGCTCTGCTAGTCCTGAGGTCAGGGTTAGGGTCAGTGTGCAGAGAGAGACACAAACAAGCTGACATAACAAATTCATCTTTATTGATTAAAATACCAATAAAATTGATTGAAATAGTAATTAAAAAAAGAGCCCAAGAGCTGGTAAGCAAAGAGAGCGATTGAGGAGACGCAATGTTACTGAAGATGCGATACATTTCTCGGCTTTGGGTACCAGTTCACTCACATGATGTGTCTACGGTTCACCTGTGCAGTCCCAATCACACACTCGTTCACCTAGACAGGGATGGGTACCAGAAGAGACAGGGTGAAATATTCCTGTTCCCCCACTTCATGGACAATGACATTTCAAGTTTAATATCTTTGAGGTTCTGACGGGAAGATAGAGATATGGGGGGCTGGGTTTCCCCAAGCAGGAGAGGTTAGACACTCTGCACCTCACCTATAACCCCTGGCACATCAGCGCAATCTTAGACTGCAGATCATCTCATCTCTCCTGATTAGAAGCACTGCAACTAGAATCTCACTAACTCAGCTGAAAGATGCAGTGAGCCACATGGAGCCCAGCTCCTCAGATATTCCCGGAGGCTGCAGCAAACCCTCAGTGATCTGCTGACCCCTCCTCCATCCTGCAATCCAACCCAGATGCTGACGGAAGCTCCCCGATCCGTGTACCAGTCCCACTGCGCTGAAACGTGGGGTAGTGATGATTACAGCTCAGGGTGTTGGAGTTCAGAGTTCAATGCTGGTGCCCTCTGTAAGCACATTTCTGCCTGCTTCCTGCGACCGTGTGGGCTCTGGTTTCCTCCCAGTCCAAAGTTAATCAGTAATTTTAGGTTCTCCTATGATTAGGCCAAGGTTAAATTGGTGTGTTGCTAGGCAGCACACTTTGTGGGCTGAAAAGATATGCTCTATGCTGGATAAAAAGTCACCACACCTTCCTCAGGCAGACGTATAAATTTATTCCGAGATAACAACACGGGAATGGGACCTTTTGACCCAACAAACCCACGTCACTCATCTGCCCACGACACCAGTGTCACCTCGAATACCTTCCCCCACCCCACCGTAATGGTGTTACAGTAACCACGACACCAGTGTCACCTCGAATGCCTTCCCCCACCCCACCGTAATGGTGTTACAGTAACCACGACACCAGTGTCACCTCGAATACCTTCCCCCACCCCACCGTAATGGTGTTACAGTAACCACGACACCAGTGTCACCTCGAATACCTTCCCCCACCCCACCGTAATGGTGTTACAGTAACCACGACACCAGTGTCACCTCGAATACCTTCCCCCCACCCCACCGTAATGGTGTTACAGTAACCACGACACCTCGAATACCTCCCCCCACCCCACCGTAATGGTGTTACAGTAACCATGACACCAGTGTCACCTCGAATACCTTCCCCCCACCCCACCGTAATGGTGTTACAGTAACCACGACACCTCGAATACCTCCCCCCACCCCACCGTAATGGTGTTACAGTAACCACGACACCAGTGTCACCTCGAATACCTCCCCCCACCCCACCGTAATGGTGTTACAGTAACCACACCAGTGTCACCTCGAATACCCACCCCACCCCACCGTAATGGTGTTACGGTAACCACGACACCAGTGTCACCTCGAATACCTTCCCCCACCCCACCGTAATGGTGTTACAGTAACCACACCAGTGTCACCTCGAATACCTTCCCCCCACCCCACCGTAATAGTGTTACAGTAACCACGACACCTCGAATACCTCCCCCCACCCCACCGTAATGGTGTTACAGTAACCATGACACCAGTGTCACCTCGAATACCTCCCCCCACCCCACCGTAATGGTGTTACAGTAACCACGACACCAGTGTCACCTCGAATACCTACCCCCACCCCACCGTAATGGTGTTACGGTAACCATGACACCAGTGTCACCTCGAATACCTCCCCCCACCCCACCGTAATGGTGTTACAGTAACCACGACACCAGTGTCACCTCGAATACCTACCCCCACCCCACCGTAATGGTGTTACAGTAACCACGACACCTCGAATACCTCCCCCCACCCCACCGTAATGGTGTTACGGTAACCACGACACCAGTGTCACCTCGAATACCTCCCCCCACCCCCACCGTAATGGTGTTACGGTAACCACGACACCAGTGTCACCTCGAATATCTTCCCCCCACCCCACCGTAATGGTGTTACGGTAACCACGACACCAGTGTCACCTCGAATACCTCCCCCCACCTCACCGTGATAGTGTTAGGGATATCAGTGTCATCTCAAATACCTTCCCCCCCATACCACTGTGATAGTGGTAGGGAAACCATGATACCAATGTCACCTCGAACCCCACAGCCTCTAAGCACTGCCAAATGTTTCCCAACTCACTTTAAACCTCTGCCGACTAGATTTAGGCTTCCCTCTCCAGTAATCCACATTTCCTCATCATTTCAGAAACCTCTCCTGCTCGCTCATCAGTTTCCTTCACATCAGGAAAACATCCCCAGCCTACGCAAACTCTCTCACAACATCGCTGGCAACAACACGGGAAATCTCTTCTGCACCCTCTCCGGGTTAATCACACCGTACACAGAGATTCAGAATCACATTCGTCACGATCTTTTCCACTCTCTCCGGATTAATGACACCGTACACAGAGGTTCAGAATCAGATTCACCACGATCTTTTCCACACTCTCCGGATTAATGACACCGTACACAGAGATTCAGAATCACATTCGTCACGATCTTTTCCACTCTCTCCGGATTAATGACACCGTACACAGAGGTTCAGAATCAGATTCACCACGATCTTTTCCACTCTCTCCGGATTAATGACACCGTACACAGAGGTTCAGAATCAGATTCACCACGATCTTTTCCACTCTCTCCGGATTAATGACACCGTACACAGAGGTTCAGAATCAGATTCACCACGATCTTTTCCACACTCTCCGGATTAATGACACCGTACACAGAGATTCAGAATCACATTCGTCACGATCTTTTCCACTCTCTCCGGATTAATGACACCGTACACAGAGATTCAGAATCACATTCGTCACGATCTTTTCCACTCTCTCCGGATTAATGACACCGTACACAGAGGTTCAGAATCAGATTCACCACGATCTTTTCCACACTCTCCGGATTAATGACACCGTACACAGAGATTCAGAATCACATTCGTCACGATCTTTTCCACTCTCTCCGGATTAATGACACCGTACACAGAGATTCAGAATCACATTCGTCACGATCTTTTCCACTCTCTCCGGATTAATGACACCGTACACAGAGGTTCAGAATCAGATTCACCACGATCTTTTCCACTCTCTCCGGATTAATGACACCGTACACAGAGGTTCAGAATCAGATTCACCACGATCTTTTCCACTCTCTCCGGATTAATGACACCGTACACAGAGGTTCAGAATCAGATTCACCACGATCTTTTCCACACTCTCCGGATTAATGACACCGTACACAGAGATTCAGAATCACATTCGTCACGATCTTTTCCACTCTCTCCGGATTAATGACACCGTACACAGAGATTCAGAATCACATTCGTCACGATCTTTTCCACTCTCTCCGGATTAATGACACCGTACACAGAGGTTCAGAATCAGATTCACCACGATCTTTTCCACACTCTCCGGATTAATGACACCGTACACAGAGATTCAGAATCACATTCGTCACGATCTTTTCCACTCTCTCCGGATTAATGACACCGTACACAGAGATTCAGAATCAGATTCACCACGATCTTTTCCACTCTCTCCGGATTAATGACACCGTACACAGAGATTCAGAATCACATTCGTCACGATCTTTTCCACTCTCTCCGGATTAATGACACCGTACACAGAGATTCAGAATCAGATTCACCACGATCTTTTCCACTCTCTCCGGATTAATGACACCGTACACAGAGATTCAGAATCACATTCGTCACGATCTTTTCCACACTCTCCGGATTAATGACACCGTACACAGAGGTTCAGAATCAGATTCACCACGATCTTTTCCACACTCTCCGGATTAATGACACCGTACACAGAGATTCAGAATCACATTCGTCACGATCTTTTCCACTCTCTCCGGATTAATGACACCGTACACAGAGATTCAGAATCACATTCGTCACGATCTTTTCCACTCTCTCCGGATTAATGACACCGTACACAGAGGTTCAGAATCAGATTCACCACGATCTTTTCCACACTCTCCGGATTAATGACACCGTACACAGAGATTCAGAATCACATTCGTCATGATCTTTTCCACACTCTTGGGTTAGTTACATAGAAACATAAAACACCTCTAGCACAATACAGGCCCTTCGGCCCACAAAGCTCTGCCGAACATGTCCTTACCTTAGAAATTACCTAGGGTTGCCCACAGCCCTCTATTTTTCTAAGCTCCATGTACCTGTCCAGGAGTCTCTTAAAAGACCCTATCGTATCCGCCTCCACCAGCGTCGCTGGCAACCCATTCCTAGACACCCTATGTAAAAAACTTGGTCAGGTCACTTGTCTGCGTGCTACTGGTACCATGTAACCCAGTACTACCTGTCGCGTGGTCGGGTGGTCGGCGACTAAACCGGCTCCCCCTCCAGGCTTGCCTGGTGAGGAGGGTGGCCAGACACCCTGCAGGATGAAAAACAAGACCTGTCAAAGGGTGGATGAACCCTCTCGTAGGGTCAACGGCCATCTAGCAAACACGTGCCGTGAAGCGCGGAAAGGGCATCCCTCGCATCGAAGCTTGGTCTGGCCATTCACCGCAACAGAACTTCCCCCAGCCGTCTTGGACCCCACCATGCCACTGGATCAGGAGGGAATGTCGAGAGGGTGGGTCTGGACCTGTGCAACCCCCTACTCACCTAAAATCCACTCACACACACGCTGTTCCTTTCTGAGGAGTGGGGTACCTTAATGGTGGCCGATTAGGAAAAGGGGAGGTGCAACGAGACCTGGGTGTCATTATACACCAGTCATTGAAAGTGGGCATGCAGGTACAGCAGGCGGTGAAAAAGGCGAACGGTATGCTGGCATTTATAGCGAGAGGATTCGAGTACAGGAGCAAGGAGGTACTACTGCAGTTGTACAAGGCCTTGGTGAGACCACACCTGGAGTATTGTGTGCAGTTTTGGTCCCCTAATCTGAGGAAAGACATCTTTGCCATAGAGGGAGTACAAAGAAGGTTCACCAGATTGATTCCTGGGATGGCAGGTCTTTCATATGAAGAAAGACTGGATGAACTGGGCTTGTACTCGTTGGAATTTAGAAGATTGAGGGGGGATCTGATTGAAACGTATAAGATCCTAAAGGGATTGGACAGGCTAGATGCGGGAAGATTGTTCCCGATGTTGGGGAGGTCTAGAACGAGGGGTCACAGTTTGAGAATAGAGGGGAAGCCTTTTAGGACCGAGGTTAGGAAAAACTTCTTCACACAGAGAGTGGTGAATCTGTGGAATTCTCTGCCACAGCAAACTGTTGAGGCCAGTTCATTAGCTATGTTTAAAAGGAAGTTAGATATGGCCCTTGTGGCTACAGGGGTCAGGGGGTATGGAGGGAAGGCTGGGTTCTGAGTTGGATGATCAGCCATGATCATAATAAATGGCGGTGCAGGCTTGAAGGGCCGAATGGCCTACTCCTGCACCTATTTTCTATGTTTCTATGTTTCTCTGTAATGAGTCAACCTATAGCCAGAGCAGAGGGCAACTTATTTTTTAATTCTTTCTTTCTTCTCATTTAATATTTGTATACCTGTGCACTTGTAATGCTTCTGTGACACTGCCATTTCCTTTGGGATCAATGAAATATTGATCTGTGGCCCGTACCCCTGTTCACCTAGATCCTGTTGTAGCCCTGGTAACCTTTCACCCTCTGCATCCCACCAGTTTTGCTATCGCCCACAGACCTCACCTTGCCACTCACATTCTCTCCCAAGCTGAGAACAGTTAGCCTACCTGACAGGCAAAACGCAAGGCATTCAGTGATTCACTGAAATTTTCTTCCAGAGGAGACACATTCACGAACATCAGCCTGCAAGATACAAGTTCCAATTACAATCCAGATCTGAGACAGTCACTTATGGAGTTTAATGCTAGATTTTCGGGACATTCTGGAGATAGTTTTGGATAATGGGCACTTGGCAAGAGCCAATTAAAAAAAAAGTCAGGCTTAACTGGCGCGTCCAGGGCCCAAGCGGACAGGGTCAGGGTGGAGCACCTTGAGGTTTCTGTGAGAAGAGGCGCAGGCCAGGCTGAGATTACTGTCAGATTTCTCGTTCTTTGTCTAATTAGAGCAGTCAGAATGGATCCAAGGTCTGTGATGTGCTCTTTATGGCAGATCTAGAGATCTGCAAGGCAGCAAGGGTATACAGACCCCGATGAGAGTTACAACAGGAGTTAGACAAGGCAATGTTGCAATAGTCCTGGGGGATTTCAATGTGCAGATAGATTGGGAAAATCAGGTTGGTGCTGGATGCAAAGAGTGCCCAGATGGCTTTTTAGAGCAGCTCATGGTTGAGACCTGTAGGGGCTCAGCTATCTGGAGTGGGTGTTCTCCAATGACCTAGATTTGATTAGGAAGCTTAAGGAACCCTTTGGAGACAGCAATCATAATATGATAGAATTCATCCTGCCATTTGAGAGAGAAGCACTTTTTAAATTTATTATTATTTTTATTCTTTCTTACTTCTGTTCTAATATTTGTAATCTATGACACTTTAATTTCCTTTGCGATCAGTAACTCATCTATCTATCTAAAGTGAAATGTTTCAATATTGCAGTGGAGTATGGGAGATTTCAGAGGCTAGAGAGAGGCATTGGCCAAAGTTGGTTGGAAGGGGACACTAGCAGGGATGACGGCAGAGCAGCAACAGCTGGAATTTCTGGTAGCAATTTGGAAGGCACAGGATATATACATCTCAAAGATGAAGAAGGATTCTAAAGGAAAGATGACACAACCATTGCTGACATGGGAAGTCGATGGCAACATAAAAGCCAAAGACAGGGAACATCATTAGTGGAAAAGTAGAATATTTTAAAAACCAACAGAAGGAAACTAAAAAAGCCATAAGAGATGAAATATGAAGGTAAGACAGCTAATAATATCAAAGAGGATTCCAAAGGATTTTCAAATATATAGTGTAAAAGTGAGGCAAGAGTGGATATCAGACCACTGGAAATGATGCTGAAGAGGTAGTAATGGCGGACAGGGAAATGGTAGATGAAATGAACAAGTATTTTGTATCAGTCTTCACTGTGGAAGACACAAGCAGTATGCCAGAAGTTTGAGGGTGTTGGGGGCAGAAGTGAGTGCAGTTGCCATTACTAGGGAGAAGGGACTTGGGAAACTGAAGATCTGAAGGTAGAGACTGTGGAAGCATTTCAAGAATCACTAAATTCAAGAAGGGTTCCGGACACAAAGAATAGGAGTAAAGGGAGCTTTTTCAGATTGACTGCTGGTGTTCCGCTTCTTTTTACATTGCACGTCAATGACTTGGATGATGGAATTGAAGGCTTTGTGGGCAGGTTTGCAGAAGATATGAGGAAGATGTGCAGTGTTGAGGAAACAGAAGGACTTAGACAGCTTTGGAGAATGGGCAAAGAAACAGCAGATTGAATACAGTGATGGGAAGGAAGTGCACTTTGGTATGAGGGATAAAGGCATAGACTGTTTTCTCAACGGGAGAGAAATTTCAAAAATCCGAGGTGCAAAGAGCTTGAGTGACCCTATGAGGTTAATTTGCAGGTTGAGTCATACAAAGGCTCATACAATGAGTGTTTGATGGCTTTGGGCCTGTATTCACTGGAATTCAGAAGAATGAGGGAGAGGGGAAACCTATTGTTGAACCCTATCAAACATCGAAAGGCCTTGATAGGGTCGATGTGAAGAGGATGTTTCCTATTATGGGGGAGTCTAAGACCAGAGGACAGGGCTTCAGAACAGAGGGACATCCATTTAGAGCAGAGATGAGGAGGAATTTCTTTAGCTGGAGGGTGGGAAATCTGTGGAATTCATTGCCACAGGCAGCTGTGGAGGCCGGGACACTGGGTGTATTTAAGGCAGAGATTGATAGGTCCTTGATTGGTCAGGATGTCAGTGATTATGGGGCGAAGGCCGGAGAATGGTGTCGAGAGGAAAATGGAGCAGCCATGATACAGAGCTGCATCCTGCTCCTGTCTCTTATGATCTCGCATTGGGTCAACATCTTCCTAAAGGGAGACGATGAACAGCTGAAAGTTAGGGTATATATTGGTACCAACAATATAGGTTAAAAAAAGGTCCTGAATAGAGAATATAGGGAGTTGGGCAGTAAACTGAAAAGTAGGATTTTCAGGGTGGTAATCTCTGGATTGCCCCCTGCCCCACGTGCCAGTGAGGATGAATAGAATGATCTGGCTGGTGAATGAGTGGCAGAGGGATCAGTGCAGGGGCAGGGGATCAGATTTATAGATCATTGGGACTTCTTCAGGGGAAGATACAGCCCAAAGGACGGGTTACAGATGAAGCCGAGGAAAACCAATGTCCTTGTGGACAGGTTTGCCAGAGCTGTTGGGGAAGGTTTAAACGAATCTGACAGGGAGATGGGACCTGGAGCAATAGGTCAGAGGTTGGGAAGGCTGGTGTACAGGTGGATACAGTGTGCAGTGAGACTCAGGAAGGACAGGCCGGTGATTAGGCAAAATTGCAGTCAGCGGATGAATTGAAGTGAAGTATCAGGAACAAGGGTGATGAACTTAGAGTCTGCGTGGGTCACTACATGGAGCTACAAGACTGTGACCGACACAGAGGAAAGGGCAGGAATGGCTGCTGGATGTGCCAGGCCGTCTAAAAGGGAGGGAGGGAGGGAGGTCAAAGAGGTGGGCAGTGCATTGCCAATCAGGGATAGTACCACCGCTGCAGAAATGGAGGACGTCACGGAGGGATCTTCTACTGAGTCAGTGAGGCTGCGGTCAGAAAGAGGAAGGGAGCAGTAACTCCACTGGGAGTATTCGATAGACCACCCAATAGCAGCAGAGACTCTGGGAAACAGATAACAGGTTGTCACGTGTGACTTCAATTTCCCGAATACCAATGGCAGCTCCTTGGCGGCAAAGGTTCAGATGGGGCAGAGTTTGTTAGGACTCCTGACACAATACGTAGACAGGCCGACGAGAGGAGAGGCCATTCTGCACCTGGTACCAAGCAATGAGGCACGTGGGACATCCGAACTCTCGGTGGGCGCAACTCACTGAGGATTGGAGAGGGATAGGAGCCGATGGTATGGGGAAGTATTTCATTGGCATGGGGATATTATCATGTTGTTAGACAGGAGCCTGGGAGCATAAATTGGGAAAAGGTGCACCCAGGGAAATGTGGGGGTTCACAGCAACACACACAAAATGCTGGAGGAACTCAGCAGGTCAGGCAGCACCCATGGAAATGAATCAATAGTTGATGTTTTGGGATAGTTTATTTCATCAGGACTGGAAAGGAAGGGGGCAGAGCCAGAATAAGAAGGGGGTGGGGGGGAAGGAGGACAAACTAGGAGACAGGTGGGTGGAGAAGGGGGATGGAGTAAAAAGCTGGGGGGGGCAACAGGAGGAGGAATCCGATAGGAGAGGATAGTGGACCACGGGAGGGACTGAAGGAAGACGAGCACCAGAGGGAGGTGATAGACAGGTGAGGAGAGGAGCTAAGACGTGATCCAAAGTGGAGAATGAAAGAAGAGAGAAGAGTAAGGGGAGAAATGATTAGAAATGAGAGAAATGTAAAAGATAGAACAAGGTGTTCCTGCTCCATCCCGAGGAGGGCATGGTCTGACTTGTCAGAATGAGACTGGGACTGGAATTAAAATGGTTTCCACTCAGGAAATCCTGCTTGATGCCCCACAAAACACTCCCCCGATCTATGACAGCTCTCACAATGGATGTGCAGGTTGTTAAGGGAGCACCTACAGGGGGTTCTGAGTAGGTTTCTCCTATTGAGACAGGGAAAGGATGGTAGGGTGAAGGAATCATAGTTAGCAAGAGATGTCAACCATCTTGTCAAAGGAAGAAAGCAGCTTACTTACAGTTTAGGAAGCAAGAACGGGGTCTTGGAAGTTTAGGAACAGGGTCTTAGAGAGTTAAAATGTAGCCAGGAAGGAGTTTGAGAATGGAGATAGAGCACAGAAACATAGAAAACCTACAAACAGAATACAGGCCCTTCGGTCCACAGAGTTGCGCGAAACGTGTCCCTACCTTAGAAATTACTAGGCTTACCCATAGCCCTCTATTTTACTAAGCTCCATGTACCTATCTAAAAGTCCCTTAAAAGATCCTGTCGTATCCAACTCCACCACAGTTGCCGGCAGCCCATTCCACGCACTCACCACTCTCTGTGTAAAAAACTTACCCCTGACATCTCCTCTGTACCTACTCCCCAGCACCTTAAACCTGTGTCCCCTTGTGACAACCATTTCAGCCCTGGGAAAAAGCTTCCGACTATCCACATGATCAATGCCTCTCATCATCTTATACACCTCTATCAGGTCACCTCTCACCCTCTGTCGCTCCAAGGAGAAAAGACCAAGTTCACTCAACCTGTTCTAATCAGGCATGCTCCCCAATCCAGCCAACATCCTTGTAGATCTCCTCTGCATCCTTTCCATGGTTTCCACATCCTTCCTGTAGTGAGGCGACCAGAGGATTTAGATAGAAGGGAATGTGAGAAGTGACTGGCAAGTTGGATTGAAGAAAATGCCAAGACGTTCTACACGTACATGAAGAACAGGATGACAAAAGCGAGGGGAAGCCCAGTCAGGTATAGAAGAGGAAACGAGTTCCTGCAGTTGGAGGAGGTAGGAGAGGACCTTAATGAATACTTTGATATTATTCACCAATAACAGAGTAGAACAGTCTGAGCTGGAACTTTAGAAAAACATCTGGATAGACGTCCCTGGGGAGACAGAGGGAGAGATGTCGGGAGGATGAGGAAAGAAATTCTGCAGCGTGACTTCACAGAACTCGGAAGAAGGCTGAAAAGCAGGACCTCCAGGATAGTTATCTCCGGTTTGCTTCCAGTTCCTCGTGCTGGTGAGGGCAGGAAGAGGGATATAGGGGATCTGAATGTGTGGCTGAGGAGCTGGTGCAGGGAGCAGGGATTTAGATTCTTAGACCACTGGGATTTGTTTTGGGGCAAGGGTGAATTGTACAGAAGGGACGGGTTGCATCTTAACAGGCGGGGGACCAGCGTTCTGGCAGGCAGGTTTGCCACTGCTACACGGGTGTGTTTAAATTAAGTAATGGGGGGGGGGGAAGGAGAGGAAATATAAGGATGGAGTTAAAGGGAAAGAGAGAATAAGGAAAGTTAAGAAAGACAACAGAATTAACGGGACAGAAAGCTCAGGAAGAGATCGGAGAGTATGGCCAAGAGCAATAGGAATCGATGTGAAAGGTGAGGGGAGTAATGGATTAAAAGTATCGTATATGAATGCACGAAGTATAAGAAATAAAGTGGATGAGCTTGAGGATCAGTTGGAAATTGGTAAGTATGATGTTGTGGGAATAACAGAGACATGGCTTCAAGTGGACAGGGCCTGGGAAATGAATATTCAAGGGTATACGTCCTATCGAAAGGACAGACGGATGGGCAGAGCGGGTGGGGTGGCTCTGCTGGTGAGGAATGATATTCAGTCCCTTGCGAGGGGGGACATAGAATCAGGAGACGTAGAGTCAGTATGGATAGAACTGAGAAATTCTAAGGGTAGAAAGACCCTAATGGGAGTTATCTACAGGCCCCAAACAGTAGTCTGGATGTAGGGTGTAAGTTAAATAAAGAGTTAAAATTGGCATGTCGCAAAGGTAATGCTACAGTTGTTATGGGGGATTTCAACATGCAGGTAGACTGGAGAAATCAGGTTGGTACTGGATCACAAGAAAGGGAGTTTGTGGAGTCCCTCCGAGATGGATTCTGAGAACAGCTTGTAATGGAGCCTACCAGGGAGAACGCAATTCTGGATTTAGTATTGTGCAATGAACCGGATTTGATCAGGGAACTTGAGGTAAAGGAGCCATTAGGAGGTAGTGACCATAATATGATAAGTTTTAAACTACAGTTTGAGAGGGAGAAGGGAATATCGGAAGTGTCAGTATTGCAGTTGAACAAAGAGGACTATGGAGCCATGAGGGAGGAGCTGGCCAAAGTTGACTGGAAAGATACCCTAGCAGGGATGACAGTGGAACAATGGCAGGTACTTCTGGGAATAATGCGGAAGCTGCAGGATCAGTTCATTCCAAAGAGGAAGAAAGATTCTAAGGGGAGTAAGGGGCGACCGCGGCTGACAAGGGAAGTCAGGGACAGTATAAAAATAAAAGAGAAGAAGTATAACATAGCAAAGATGAGTGGGAAGCCAGAGGATTGGGAAACTTTTAAAGAGCAACAGAAGGTAACTAAAAAGGCAATACGGGGAGAAAAGATGAGATACGAAGGTAAACTAGCCAAGAATATAATGGAGGATAGTAAAAGCTTCTTTAGGTATGTGAAAAGGAAAAAAATAGTTAAGACCAAAATTGGGCCCTTGAAGAGAGAAACAGGTGAATTTATTATGGGGAACAAAGAAATGGCAGACGAGCTGAACAGGTACTTTGGATCTGTCTTCAATCGGGAAGACACAAACAATCTCCCAGATGTAATAGTGGCCAGAGGACCTGGGTAACGGAGGAACTGAAGGAGATTCACATTAGGCAGGAAATGGTGTTGGATAGACTGTTGGGTCTGAAGGCTGATAAATCCCCAGGGCCTGATGGTCTGCACTCCAGGGTACTTAAGGAGGTGGCTCTAGAAATCATGGACGCATTGGTAATCATTTTCCAATGTTCTATAGATTCAGGATCAATTCTTGTGGATTGGAGGGTAGCTAATGTTATCCCACTTTTTAAGAAAGGGAGAGAGAAAACAAGGAATTATAGACCAGTTAGCCTGACATCGGTGGTGGGGAAGATGCTGGAGTCAATTATAAAGGATGAAATAGCAGCACATCTGGATAGCAGTAACAGGATCGGTCCAAGTCAGCATGGATTTACACAGGGGAAATCGTGCTTGACTAATCTTCTGGAATTTTTTGAGGATGTAACTATGAAAATGGACAGGGGAGAGCCAGTGAATGTAGTGTACCTGGACTTTCAGAAAGCCTTTGATAAAGTCCCATATAGGAGATTAGTGGGCAAAATTGGAGCACATGGTATTGGGGGTAGGGTACTGACAGGGATAGAAAATTGGTTGGCAGACAGGAAACAAAGAGTAGGGATTAACAGGTCCCTTTCAGAATGGCAGGCGGTGACCAGTGGGGTACCGCAAGGCTCAGTGCTGGGACCACAGCTATTTACAATATACATTAATGATTTAGATGAAGGGATCAAAAGTAACATTAGCAAATTTGCAGATAACACAAAGCTGGGTGGCAGTGTGAAATGTGCAGAGGATTTTGAGATAATGCAGGATGACTTGGACAGGTTGGGTGAGTGGGCAGATGCAGTTTATTGTGGGTAAATGTGAGGTTATCCAGTTTGGTGACAAGAACAGGAAGGCAGATTACTATCTAAATGGAGTCAAGTTAGGAAAAGGGGAAGTACAATGAGATCTAGGTGTTCTTGTACATCAGTCACTGAAAGTAAGTATACAGGTACAGCAGGCAGTGAAGAAAGCTAATGGCATGCTGGCCTTCATAACAAGGGGAATTGAGTACAAGAGCAAAGAGGTCCTTCTGCAGTTGTACAGGGCCCTGGTGAGACCACACCTGGAGTACTGTGTACAGTTTTGGTCTCCAAATTTGAGGAAGGACATTCTTGCTATTGAGGGAGTGCAGCGTAGGTTCACAAGGTTAATTCCCGGGATGGCGGGACTGTCATATGTTGAAAGATTGGAGCGACTGGGCTTGTATACACTGGAATTTAGAAGGATGAGAGGGGATCTGATTGAAACATATAAGATTATTAAGGGATTGGACACGCTAGAGGCAGGAAACATGTTCCCGATGTTGGGGGAATCCAGAACCAGAGGCCACAATTTGAGAATGAGGGGTAGGCCATTTAGAACGGAGTTGAGGAAAAACTTTTTCACCCAGAGAGTGGTGGATATATGGAATGCTCTGCCCCAGAAGGCACTGGAGGCCAATTCTCTGGATGCTTTCAAGAAAGTTAGATAGAGCTCTTAATGATAGCAGAGTCAAGGAATATGGGGATAAGGCAGGAACTGGATACTGACTGTGGATGATCAGCCATGATCACAGTGAATGGCAGTGCTGGCTCGAAGGGCTGAATGGCCTACTCCTGCACCTATTGTCTATTGTCCCCAAGTCTGCACAGGACATACCCCATGGAAAACGAGGGGGGGAGATGTCTCTGGTTCTGGACAGGATATATCCCATGGGAAACATGGGGAGAGATTGCTGAACCTTTGTCAATGACTTTGCGTCCTCAATGGCCACAATGGTATATAACTGTACCAGATGATCGCAGGGTGGCAAATGTTAGTTCTTTGTTCAAGAAATTTAATAAAGATACTCCTGGAAATTATAGACCAATGAATCTTATGACAGTAGTGGGCAAACTCTTCTTGGAAACTAGATTAACCAGGATTTGTGGAAGGATTCAGGATCGCCAGCATTGCAGGTTGCATCTCACCACCATGAGGATTTGTAACGCCCAGAGGTGAAGTTAGAGCCATGGATATGGTATAATCGGATTTTGTTCTCAGGGAGTCCTGAGGCATGGGACCCAGAGAAACTTGGTCATGTATTCAGAATTGGTTTGCCCAGAGAATGGTGGTATCGGTGTAGTGCTTGCTGCCTGTGACCAGTGGGGTTCTACAGGATTTGTTCTGGGGCTCCTTTTTATTGACTTGGATGAGGAAGTGAAAGGATGGGTTCGCAAATTTGTAGATGACATGAAAGTTGGTTGAGGGGTGTCGTAGGTTACGACAGGGTATTAACAGGATGTAAAGCTGGGCTGAGACGTGGCAGAATGGAGTTCAAACTGGAGAAGTGTGAAGTGATTCACTCTGGAGATCTGAATTTGAAGAGCGGGTTAATGGCAGGATTTGTAGCATATGCAGCAACAGTGGGACATGGCCGCCACAGGTACAAAGAGGGGGGCAGCTTACACTTTGGAGTTGCCTCCCAAACTGTTCTGCAGGAGATATGTCAGCTTGCTGCTCCGGTAAGGAATGTGCGACTCCTGGAAAACAGAACCAGTGGGAGGGGTGTCAGTACATTCATCCAAAATACACACCAAATTAATGACAGCACACTCCAGCTGGAAGAACACACCACACCACAGTCCTGCAAGTAGTCAGTCCCTCCAGCACCCAGAGCTGTCCTGGTAAAGAGTCCACAGGGAGGGAACGTGTCAGGGAGCAGGGGGCTGACCCCAACACACCACACTCCTGCAAGTAGTCAGTCCCTGCAGCACCCAGAGCTGTCCTGGTAAAGAGTCCACAGGGAGGGAACGTGTCAGGGAGCAGGGGGCTGACCCCAACACACCACACTCCTGCAAGTAGTCAGTCCCTGCAGCACCCAGAGCTGTCCTGGTAAAGAGTCCACAGGGAGGGAACGTGTCAGGGAGCAGGGGGCTGACCCCAACACACCACACTCCTGCAAGTAGTCAGTCCCTGCAGCACCCAGAGCTGTCCTGGTAAAGAGTCCACAGGGAGGGAACGTGTCAGGGAGCAGGGGGCTGACCCCAACACACCACACCACAGTCCTGCAAGTAGTCAGTCCCTCCAGCACCCAGAGCTGTCCTGGTAAAGAGTCCACAGGGAGGGAACGTGTCAGGGAGCAGGGGGCTGACCCCAACACACCACACCACAGTCCTGCAAGTAGTCAGTCCCTGCAGCACCCAGAGCTGTCCTGGTAAAGAGTCCACAGGGAGGGAACGTGTCAGGGAGCAGGGGGCTGACCCCAACACACCACACCACAGTCCTGCAAGTAGTCAGTCCCTGCAGCACCCAGAGCTGTCCTGGTAAAGAGTCCACAGGGAGGGAACGTGTCAGGGAGCAGGGGGCTGACCCCAACACACCACACTCCTGCAAGTAGTCAGTCCCTGCAGCACCCAGAGCTGTCCTGGTAAAGAGTCCACAGGGAGGGAACGTGTCAGGGAGCAGGGAGCTGACCCCAACACACCACACCACAGTCCTGCAAGTAGTCAGTCCCTCCAGCACCCAGAGCTGTCCTGGTAAAGAGTCCACAGGGAGGGAACGTGTCAGGGAGCAGGGGGCTGACCCCAACACACCACAGCACAGTCCTGCAAGTAGTCAGTCCCTGCAGCACCCAGAGCTGTCCTGGTAAAGAGTCCACAGGGAGGGAACGTGTCAGGGAGCAGGGGGCTGACCCCAACACACCACACCACAGTCCTGCAAGTAGTCAGTCCCTGCAGCACCCAGAGCTGTCCTGGTAAAGGGTCCACAGGGAGGGAACGTGTCAGGGAGCAGGGGGCTGACCCCAACACACCACAGCACAGTCCTGCAAGTAGTCAGTCCCTGCAGCACCCAGAGCTGTCCTGGTAAAGAGTCCACAGGGAGGGAACGTGTCAGGGAGCAGGGGGCTGACCCCAACACACCACACCACAGTCCTGCAAGTAGTCAGTCCCTGCAGCACCCAGAGCTGTCCTGGTAAAGGGTCCACAGGGAGGGAACGTGTCAGGGAGCAGGGGGCTGACCCCAACACACCACACCACAGTCCTGCAAGTAGTCAGTCCCTGCAGCACCCAGAGCTGTCCTGGTAAAGAGTCCACAGGGAGGGAACGTGTCAGGGAGCAGGGGGCTGACCCCAACACACCACACCACAGTCCTGCAAGTAGTCAGTCCCTGCAGCACCCAGAGCTGTCCTGGTAAAGGGTCCACAGGGAGGGAACGTGTCAGGGAGCAGGGGGCTGACCCCAACACACCACACTCCTGTAAGTAGTCAGTCCCTGCAGCACCCAGAGCTGTCCTGGTAAAGAGTCCACAGGGAGGGAACGTGTCAGGGAGCAGGGGGCTGACCCCAACACACCACACCACAGTCCTGCAAGTAGTCAGTCCCTGCAGCACCCAGAGCTGTCCTGGTAAAGAGTCCACAGGGAGGGAACGTGTCAGGGAGCAGGGGGCTGACCCCAACACACCACACCACAGTCCTGCAAGTAGTCAGTCCCTGCAGCACCCAGAGCTGTCCTGGTAAAGGGTCCACAGGGAGGGAACGTGTCAGGGAGCAGGGGGCTGACCCCAACACACCACACTCCTGTAAGTAGTCAGTCCCTGCAGCCGCAGTCTACTTCACTTGCACAAATGCCCAGCTGAATCGTCCAATCATCCACTGTCATAGCTACGAGCAGCAACAGCACAGGATCTGGAAACAGAGTTTAACCAGGCAGCCACAGACTATCAGACAGCGAGTATAATCAGTACAGATCGGTAAACTCCCACACAATATTCTTTACGCTAAGGAGTTGCTGTGACCTTGGAACATGAAACACAGATCAGTACAGTGGAGGAACAGACCTTCGGCCCACAATGTTGTGCGGAACTGATTAAATTAGTAATCGAAGGGCCCTCTGCCAACACAAACTCCATATCCACCCCTCTCCCTCACATTCACGTACTTATCCAAATGTCTCTTAAAAGTCTAAACACAAGAGATGGCACAGGTGCTGGAGCAACACATACAGTTAAACTACACACACATAAACGTCTCTACTGTTTCTGCATCTACCACCACCCAGACAGCGCATTCCAGGCACGCACCACTCCGTGTAAAAACACTTGCCTCTCACATCTCCTGTGAAATTCTGCCTCCCAGCTACAATGCATGCCCTCTGGAAATAGACATTTCAACCCTGGGGTAAAGATACCGTCTGTCTACGTCTCTCTTAATCTTATCAACCTCCAGCAGATCCCCCCTTCGCCTCCGCCACTCCAGAGAAGTCAACCCAGCTTTGCTGAATCCCTCATCTTAGCACATGCGCTGGATCCTGGTGAAACTGGTCTGCACCCTCTGGAACACTTGGAAAGGGGAAAGGGAGAAGGGAATGCTCCAGACTGGACCGGGGGATGAGACACAAACAAACCCAACCCACCGTCGTGCTGTGCCTTACCTTGTTGGAGAGCGACATGAAAACACGTCCGAGGCAGGAGAGGCTTGTGTTGATCGCCAGAGCCTCGCGGAGACGTTCACCTTTCGACTGCGATTTAGTCAGGCGCTCACTGCCTGCCAAGTCCACTAGGCACAGGGTCGCTAGGAAAGGGTAAAACAGCAGAGTGAGCAGAAGCTCCAGCACCACACGTCGCCCGGGGCAGCTCCAGGAGGCAAGATGGAGACGGGTACCTGAAGCGAGCTGAGTGGCGTGTACTTTGAGCAGGGAAACGCCAGGACACATCACCTGTGGGAGGTGCCCACTCAGAGTCAGAATGAGAAATGGCTCTGGGTTCTGCTTCACTTCCTTCCCCGATGATTTCCAGCCTGGGTGGACAGGGCCGTGACTGCAACGTGGGAACAGCGGGATACAGAGCTTGCTACGCACCATTAAGTACGTCACAGGTCACGGACTGAGGAGGAAATAATTCATCAGGATCAATTTGCTGAGTCTGTGTTCTGGGGTGATTCAGGTTAGCCAGCATTGTCAGAGTAGCAACACTGGACACAGTAATTCGCTACGTCCCCCGTGCACATCTTTGCACTCCCACTGGTTCACCCTCATTGCCGGAGAAGACAGATTTAGGGAGTGCTCAGTTCTGGTCGGCTCATTATTAGGAAGGACATGGAAGCTTCAGAGAAGGTGCAGAGGAGATTTACCAGGAATAGAGAGCATCTTTTCTGAAGTAACTGAGCTTTGACTCGCGACCAATTCAGACATCAGAAATTTGAAAGGAGGAGATTTGACCAAGTAGAAAGAGGCAGCATCTGATCGCGGCAGCGTAGTACAGCCCTAACCAGCGACCAGTCAGTGTTTGGGATTGATCAGCGAGAGCAAATTAAAGGGAAGCTGAGGCAAGTGCAGCGGCCATCATGAGTGGACAGAGATAGAGTGGTGGTCCTGAGTCTTTAGGCTCTTCGAGGCTTCCATGAGGAGAGGCTTCAGTCAGAGAACTCTGGAAAAGGAGAAAAGCTCAAGGGTCCCTGACAACTGCAAGGAGTACATCCAGCTGCAGCTTCTATCAAACCGTGTCGAGGAGCTGGAGCTGGAGCTGGATGAGCTCCAGATCATTCAGAGGCTGAAGGGGTGATAGACAGGACATACAGAGAGTTAGTTACACCCAAGGTGCAGGACACGGCAAACTGGGCGACAGTCAGGATGGGAAAAGGGGCTAAGGAGCCAGTGTAGTGTAGCCCTGTGGCCATTTTCCTCAACAGATAAACCACTTTACATACTGTCAGGGCGAAATGACCAAACAGAGGAAAGTCACAGTGGTCGGGTGTCTGGCACCAAGTCTGCCTCTGTGACTCAGAAGGGAGGGGAGGAGAGCTGTGGTGAGAGGGGATTCATCAGTTAGGAGAATGGACAGGAGGTTCTGTGGGTGGGAACGAGACTCCCAGATGGTATATTGCCTCCCAGATGCCAGGATCATAGTCATAGTCATACTTTATTGATCCCGGGGGAAATTGGTTTTCGTCACAGTTGCACCATAAATAATAAATAGTAATAAACTCATAAATAGTTGAATAGTAATATGTAAATTATGAAATAAGTCCAGGACCAGCCTATTGGCTCAGGGTGTCTGACCCTCCAAGGGAGGAGTTGTAAAGTTTGATGGCCACAGGCAGGAGTGACTTCCTGTGACGCTCTGTGCTGCATCTGGGTGGAGATCCAAGACATCTTTGGACTGAGTCTGCAGTAGGAAGCAGAACAGCCAGAGATCATGGCTAACGTGGGTACCAATGACATGGGTAGGACGAGTGACGAGATTCTGCAGAGGGAGTCAGGTACCAAGTTAAAGGGTAGGACCTACAGAACAGCCAGAGATTGTGGTCCATGTGGATACCAATGACTTGGGTAGGACGAGTGTAAAGTGTAAGGTGAGAAGTTTAAGTTGAAACTTCTTCACTCAGAGGGTGGTGAGAGTGCGGAATGAACTGCCAGCACAAGTGGTGCATGCGAGCTCGATTTCAACGCTAAGAGAAGTTTGGATAGGTACATGGATGGCCGAGATATGGGAGGGTGATAGTCCTGAAGCAGGTCAATGGGAGTAGGCAGTTTGAATGGTTTTGGCAAGGACTAGATGGGCTGAAAGGCCTGTTTCTGTGCTGTACTTCTCTATGACTCTCAGGTAGGTTTAACAAGCTTGGCATTTACTCTTTGGAGTGAGGCAGGTTGAGAGGGGACTTGAGAGAGGTGTACCGGATGATAAGAGGTATAGATCGAGTGAGCAGCCAAAGACTTTTTCCCAGGGTGAAAATGACTAATACGACGCCACATAATTGTAAGGTGCTGGGGGAAAGTATTGGGGGGTGGGGGGCGAATGTCCGAGGTAAGTTGTTGTTTTAATACAGAGTGGCTGGTGCATGGAACACCCTGCCCGGGTGATGGTAGCGGCAGGTACATTAGGGGCATTTAAGAAGATAAGAACATGGACGAAAGAAAAACAAAGGGTGATGTGAGAGGGGAGGGGGAGATTAATTTTAGAGTCAGTCAAAACACTGGCACAACATCGTGTGCTGAATAATCCAGCACCTGCTTCCAGCGTGGAAACGAGCACTGGATTATTCTGTAGTGTGTTCAGACAGCACTCAGCTACATTCAGAGTGGAATAAATAACTGAGCAAGTAACGGAGAGGGACTGGGAGAAAAAAGAAACTCATGATGAATGAGCAGTGGAAATGGGTGTTTCTGGCCACTGTGGCCTCGAAAGCAGAAATGACAACAGCCACCATCCATCAGCCAACTCAATGACAAATGCTTCAGTTACTCAATGACAGATGGTTCTGTTGAAGCCATCCATCAGAACTGGTTCGATTGAACCACCCATCAGAACTCAATGACAGATGGTTCGATTGAACCACCCATCAAAACTCAATGACAGATGGTTGGGTTTCTCAATGACAGATGGTTCTGTTGAACCACCCATCAGAACTCAATGACCAATAGTTCGGTTTCTCAATGACAGATGGTTCGATTGACCATTCATCAGAACTCAATGACAGATTGTTCGGTTTCTCAATGACAGATGGTTCATTTGACCATCTATCAGAACTCAATGACGGATGGTTCGGTTTCTCAATGACAGATGGTTCGATTACTCAATGACAGATGGTTCGATATGAACCATCCATCAGAACTCAATGACAGATGGTTCAGTTTCTCAATGACCGATGGTTCGGTTTCTCAATGACCGATGGTTCAGTTGAAGCATCCATCAGAATTCAATGACAAATGGTTCGATTACTCAATGACAGATGGTTCGATTGACCATCCATCAGAACTCAATGACAGATGGTTCGGTCGAACCATCCATCAAAACTCAATGACAGATGGTTGAGTTTCTCAATGACAGATGGTTGAGTTTCTCAATGACAGATGGTTCGGTTGAACCCACGCACAATGGGGTAGATACTCACACGTGCACTGCAGACCGTGGGCAGAATCCGTCCCTTCTACGTGCAGCTGGAAGACACTGTGGCTTCGCGAAGAGTGATCATTCATTGCGGTTTTCGCCACTGATCGGTTAGCTTTTGCAATGGCAATCAGTTTGTAGACCTGTGGGGAGAGCAAAGAGCACTTTCACACCAGAACCCAACCACCCACCCCACTGCATCAGTCTCACCATGGAGGTGTTGAACAGTTGAACGAGCAGAGAGCACAAAGAGGAGGTTATTGTGCTCTTGATCCCATTCTGCTGTGCTCACCTGTGACTCTATTCCACTCAATTTAGTGGTCATAGGTGAACCAGAGCAATGTACAGATTTTATTTTTATTTTAGCGATCCAGTGTGGCGTAGGCCCTTCGGGCCATTCGAGCCACACTGCTCTCCCAGCCCCCAACAACCCCAATTAACCCTAACCTAATCATGGAACGAGTTACAATGACCAATTAAGCCACCAGGAACGTGTTTGAACTGTGGAAGGAAAGCGGAGAAACCCCACTCATTCCACGGGAGGGCAGGGCACACAGAGACTCCTTACGGAACAGGGCCGGGACTGAACCCCAAGCTGCAGCTCAGTCTTTGGGGGCAGTGACCAGGCCAGCAGCGGATATGGACACCACGAGCTGCCCAGTGCCTCAGAGACAATGTTCTGTACAACACCCGATCCGTGCTGTGGGAGGAGAAAGGACAGAACACACAAGCAATGCTGGACGGACGGCAGAGATACACACCTCCTCCTGTGTCTCAACACCGACGTACTTGAGGTTCGTCACATGGAGCTGCTGGTTGGTGCTGCTCAGCTGCTTGATCTCATACTCAACGTTCTTCTCCGGCTTTCTGACCAGCAGGTCGCGGATCGTTTCATTGTAGATCTCCAGAAAGCTGACAGTGAACTTGTACTGAAAACGATAGACAGCACTCACAAATAACGAACTTAAGGCCATTAATAATCTAATCATTCACAGAACACAAACGGGCTCTTCAGCCCATCTAGTTCATGCCCAAGTAGTAATGCGTCTCGTCCCATTGAGCACAGCACCTCATACCCCTCCCATGCACGTACCCATCTCACACGCTGGCATCTTGCTCCACACTCACAGCACCCTCTGAGTGACAAAATTTCCCAACACGTCCACTTAAGCATTTCCACTCAGTTCTTTAGGTATGTGAAGAGGAAAAGATTAGTTAAGACCAAAGTTGGGCCCTTGAAGACAGAAATGGGTGAATTTATTATGGGGAACAAAGAAATGGCAGACGAGCTGAACAGGTACTTTCGATCTGTCTTCAGTATGGAAGACACAAACAATCTCCCAGATGTAATAATGGCCCGAGGACCTAAGGTAACGGAGGAACTAAAGGAAAATTCACATTAGGCAGAAAATGGTGTTGGATAGACTGATGGGACTGAAGGCTGATAAATCCCCAGGGCCTGATGGTCTGCATCCCAGGGTACTTAAGGAGGTGGCTCTAAAAGTCGTGGATGCATTGGTAATTATTTTCCAATGTTCTATAGATTCAGGATCAGTTCCTGCGGATTGGCGGGTAGCGAATGTTATCCCACTTTTTAAGAAAGGAGGGAGAGAGAAAACAGACAATTATAGACCAGTTAGCCTGATATCAGTGGTGTAGAAGATGCTGGAATCAATTATAAAAGATGAAATAGCAGCATATTTGGATAGCAGTGGCAGGATCGGTCTGAGTCAGCATGGATTTACAAAGGGGAAATCGTGCTTGACTAATCTGGAATTTTTTGAGAATGTAACTATGGAAATGGACATGGGAAAGCCAGTGGATGTAGTGTACCTGGACTTTCAGAAAGCCTTTGATAAGGTCCCATGTAGGAGGTCAGTGTGCAAAATTAGGGCACATGGTATTGGGGGTAGGGTACTGACATGGATAGAAAATTGGTTGGCAGACAGGAAACAAAGAGTAGGGATTAATGGGTCCTTTTCAGAATGGCAGGCAGTGACTGATGGGGTACCGCAAGGCTCGGTGCTGGGACCACAGCTATTTACAATATACATTAATGATTTAGATGAAGGGATTAAAAGTAACATTAGCAAATTTGCCGATGACACAAAGCTGGGTGGCAGTGTGAAATGTGAGGAGGATGTTATGATAATGCAGGGTAACTTGGACAGGTTGGGTGAGTGGGCAGATGCAGTTTAATGTGGATAAATGTGAGGTTATCCACTTTGGTGGCAAGAACAGGAAGGGAGATTACTATCTGAATGGAGTCAAGTTAGGAAAAGGGGAAGCACAATGAGATCTAGGGGTCCTTGTTCATCAGTCACTGAAAGTAAGCATGCAGGTACAGCAGGCAGTGAAGAAAGCTAATGGCATGTTGGCCTTCATAACACGGGAAGTTGAGTATAGGAGCAAAGAGGTCCTTCTGCAGCTGTACAGGGCCCTGCTGAGACCACACCTGGAGTATTGTGTACAGTTTTGGTCTCCAAATTTGAGGAAGGACATTCTTGCTATTGAGGGAGTGCAGTGTAGGCTCACGAAGTTAATTCCCAGGATGGCGGGACTGTCAAATGTTGAAAGATTGGAGTGACTGGGCTTGTATACACTGGAATTTAGAAGGATGAGAGGGGATCTGGTTGAAACATATAAGATTATTAAGGGATTGGACACGCTAGAGGCAGGAAACATGTTCCCGATGTTGGGGGGAGTCCAGAACAAGAGGTCACAGTTTAAGAATAAGGGGTAGACAATTTAGAACGGAGTTGAGGAAAAACTTTTTCACACAGAGGGTTGTGGTTCTGTGGAATGCTCTGCCTTAGAAGGCAGTGGAGGCCAATTCTCTGGATTCTTTCAAGAAAAAGTTAGATAGAGCTCTTAAAGATAGCAGAGTGAAGGGATATGGGGAGAAGGCAGGAAAAGGGTACTGATTGTGGATGATCAGCCATATCACAGTGAATGGTGGTGCTGGCTCGAAGGGCTGAATAGCCTACTCCTGCACCTATTGTCTATTGTCACTTAAATATTCCACTTTTCGGCCTGAACACATGACCTTAGGTCGTAGTCCCAACCAACCTCAGTACAGAAAGCCTGCTTGCATTTACCTATCTATACCACTCAAAGCTCTATTGAATCTCTCCACAATCCTCTACTGGCGTTGCCAGGAGAAAACCTGATGTAGAAGTGTGGTTAATGGTGAGACGAAAGGCCCTTCAGCCCACACATTTATACTGACCATCCTCCCCAAGTGAAGGAAGCCCTCTGCTACATCTTGTTGATTTAAGAGTTTATCTGAAACCTGGCACTTTTCCCTCGGTGAGGAACGTTGAAGCTGATCATTTCTCACTTCTTGGACAGTGGGTGGTGGTGGTGGGGGGAGAGATACCATCTCCATCTTCCTGTTTCAGACACCATCTATAGGGAGGGGTTTGGAGATCACACACAGTCTGGGGGGGAGGGGAGTTTGCATCAAATTTATCAGCGTTCTATTCCAGCTGCCATTGCTCTGACCATCAAACAATGTGATTGACGTCAATTAGAAGTCTTCTCAGTAACTCTGCTTGGTAAATGACACCTCCGTATGGACAATGGACACAATTAACAGCAAGGACCCGATAACCACTCTCTGCAGTAAGTAACGGTCATAGTCTGCTGATCTGCAACCATACCAAGCTTTCTATCACAAGGCAATGGTGGACCCGAGCTCTGACCTCTTGTGTGGACCATGTTAAAATCCTTGTTCTTCTACATCAAACATTGCCCTCAGGAATTGGTTGCCTCTCCAAACACAGGGTCTACAACCAAAAAGCTCTGCTAACCATCTTTGATTCGTAGTTCCCATGCCTAGTGTGGATCGACCCTCGCTCAATACCTTCCTTAGTTTTCAGCTGAGAGGCCTGGAGCCAGATTCGATGCCCTCCAGTCACCAGCACCTCAGCTGAATACAAGTACACGGACGGGAGGGCTATGAAGGGAAATGGCCCGGGTGAAGGGCAATGGGACTAGGCATAGATTAGATGGGTCTTGTTTCCGTGCTGTAGTGTTCTCTGACCCTGAAATTTCCTGACTCCCGGAGATTTAATCCTCTGAGATATGAAATCTCTTTTCAATTGTTCATTCTCGTTGTGAACATGGAACAGCACAGTGCACCCACGATGATGTGCGGACCTTTAAACCACTCCAAGATCAGTCTGACTTTTCCTATCATCCAGGTTCCCCATCCCAAATGCCACTGTATTTCCTGCCACCACCTCCAGCACGGCATTCCACACACACACCACTCTGTATGAAAACTGATCTCTGACGTCCCAGCTACTCTTTTCATGAAACACCCACTCTGATCTGCCTTTGTCACCCTGGGGAAAAGTCTCTGGTCATTCACTCATCTAAGCCTTGCATTTTCCTACAGAATGTAGCCCTGAAGTCTTTATGAATTTATGACTTTTGTTAAATGTAATGTGGCAAAGTGGAAACTGTATGATTCCAGAGTGCTTTGCAGCTCATTCAAGACAGATACGGGATTATTTAGGAATACAGTTAGGGATGGAATAACCTCAGAGACATGAAATTGATGAAATTACTGTACTCTAGACATAAAAATAATCTGTTTTGAGCTGTAAGCTACCTACCAATGACTTAACATGTAGACTTCCTTTGCAAGTAATAAATGCGCACATAATTTGATCTGTTCGTGTTTGTTGTAGTCTGTCACTGTATATTTAGAAGACCTAGCTGAACAGCACACGACAATGGTGAACATAGGGAGACGCATGCCAACTCACCACCCATCCCATGCTCTCCAGTCTGTGTGCAGTGGTGAAGAGCTGGTCGACAGCTCGTGGGATCATCCCCTTCGTGTCCCGTGTGAAGTTATCAGGTCCCTCCATTGTATAGGTCTTGCCACTGCCCGTTTGACCATAGGCAAAGATGCACACATTGTATCCATCTAGAGCAGACTGAAAGAGAAAGGCAGACAAGGTTACAGCAGGGCAAATAATTAGACTAATTCTACTGCAGATGGTCCGAGCCTGGCTGTGAAAGGAGGACACGGCTGGTAACCCCATCCTGTAAATACCCGAACTACAGAAACACCAGCAGAGGCTGCAAAGTCCTCATCCTGGAGAGAGGAAGGATCTTTACCTGGAAGACACATGAAGTCATGTGGTGAAAGGGCAAGTTACGGCCTGTTGGACAGAGCTGCTATACTTGTGCCACAGTAGGCGTGACTGGTTTAACAAGAAATAATTAGACAGATTCAAATCCATTCCGTCATTATCTCGGGCACACAACTCTGGCGCCAATTAGAGAATTCCAAATCATATCATTTCAGATTGGGAACCTATTCCACCTCCAATGAAATTCATGCAGAACATCGTAACTACGTGGCATCACTGAAGGTGGAATAATCTCCAAATCTTCATTTGCTATACACTGCGTGGTCACTATCATTTTTATTTACAGGTTCTGGCACAGAACAGGCCCTTCCCTCAACAAGCACAGCAACTGACCTATTTAACACTAACCTAACCACAGGAGAAATTAACCCTTCCTAACCAGTGTGATTCTGTGCTCTGGGAGGAAACGGGAGCACCAGAGGAAACACAGACGGTCACGGGGGTGACATACAAACTCCTTACGGATGGAGGCGGAATTGAACATCCCAAGCTGTGGTGGTGTCGTGCTCACAATTACTCTACCGCGGCAGTTAGCACGACGCCATTACAGCTCAGGGCTCTACCTGTACACCCCCTCGTAAATACAAATATCTCATCAGCCAATCATGAAAGCATGCAAACACAGTCAAGAAGTTTAGTTGTAGTTCAGACCAAACATCAGAAGTGGGAGAAGATGTGATCTAAGTGACGTTGACGGGAATGATTGCTGGTGCCAGATGGGGTAGTTTCAGTAAGACCGAGCAGGGTTGGTCTTACACAGTGAACGGTAGGGCTCTGAGGAGTGTGGTAGGTCAAAGAGATCTGGGAATACAGATCCATAATTCATTGAAAGTGGCATCACAGGTAGATAGGGTTGTAAAGAAATTGGCCTTCATAAATCAGAATATTGAGTACAGGAGATGGGATGTTATGTTGAAGTTGTATAAGACATTGGTGAGGCCTAATTTGCAGTATTGTGTGCAGTTTGGTCACCTATTGACAGGAAAGATATAAATAAGGTTAAAAGAGTATGGAAACCTTACAAGGATGTTGCCAGGTCTGGAGGACCTGAGTTATAAGGAAAATTGAATACATTAGGACTTCATTCCTTAGTGCGTAGAGTAGATTGAGAGGAGATTTGATAGAGGTATACAAAATTATGAGGGATATAGAGGTGTAATACAGACAGGCTTTTTCCACTAAGGTTGGGTAGGACTACAACCAGAGGCAATAGGTTAAGGGTGAAAGGTGAAAAGTTTAAGGGAAACACAAGAGGAAACTTCTTCACTCAGAGGGTCTTGAGAGTGTGGAATGAGCTGCCAGCACAAGTGGTGCATGCAAACTCGATTTCAACATTTAAGTTTAGTTTGGATTGGTACATGGATGGTAGGGTATTGGAGGGCTGTGGTCCTGGTGCTGGTCGATGGCAGTAGGTAGTTTAAACGGTTTCGGTATGGACGAGATGGACTGAATAGCCTGTTCCTAAGCAGTACTTTCCTACAACGCTAGTACAGTGATGTGAGGAAGAGCAACACGTTGAAACTTGAAGTGGATTGGGTGTATGGTACAGTACTACCCATGGCTTGTTGAAGGGTGACTATTGACACTGAACGAGCAGTACAAATGCAGAGTCCCGGAAATCAGCGTCACAGGTACACAGGGTGATAAGGTGGCTTCTTGTCTGATCAGTTAGTATATAGTACAGTAATATTCATTCCTTGTTGAAGGGTGACCGTTAACGTTGAACAAGAGCAGTACAAATGCAGAGTCCCGGAAATCAGCGTCACAGGTGCACAGGGTGATAAGGTGGCTTCTCGCCTACTGGCCCTCATCAGTCAGGGCATTGAGTGCAAAAGGTGGGATGTTGTTCTGCAGTTGTAAAGTGAACGATGCCATTAAGCTGAAGTGCAGGAAAGATTTACAAAGGTATTGTAAGGACTCGAGGGACTGGGTTACAGAGAGAGACTGGACAGGTTAGGAACACAGAGGTCTGAGGGGTGATCTTATAGAGGAGTATAACGACATGAGAGGCAGAGATATGGTGAATGTTCACAGTCTTTTCCCCAGGGCCTTGAGGGCAGAGGTTTGGTGAGAGGGGAAAAAATTAGTAGGAAGTTGAAGGGTGAAACTTTTCAGCAGAGTGCCAGACGAGGTGGTTGATAATAATATACAAGAAACACCTTCACGGTACATGGATTGGAAAGGTTTACACTGGGATGCGGGTAAATGGGCACCGTGCTCTAATTTGTCTAAGCTGCCGGAGTGGTCTGTTTCTGTGCAGTATGACTGAAATGATTGCAGCCACATTAGAACAAACCCTTGAACAGTACAAAATTCAACTGTATCAGCACTTTGCTCATTTACCCAGCCCCTGGTCTCCAGTTTGCATGCAGCATGTCAAATCATCCCCTGCTGTCAAGTGTCAAGTCACTACGTACAGCAAGTGTGAATGGTGAACGTGCCTACATTACCTGTACTAGCTGAGAGATATCTTCAAACACTTCTTCCTGCTTCGCCACTGGCTGGAAAACGCGGTCGAAACTGAAGTTATATTTCGCATCTTCCTTGCGGTTGTGCCCAGTGCGAGCCTTTCGGAGCAGGAGGAAGATTGAAGAAGTTCAGTGTATAACACAGCAGAAGAGCTGAAGACCAAAGCTTAGCCCTCAGCTCTCTCAGGTGCAGTTTCAATCCCATGATTGAACTTTGTACCGCAGCTTTGCACAACTACCTCTAACAATTAACCCCAGAAATATGGAATATAACAGTACAGGCCCCTCAGCCCACAATGTTGTGCCAACCCTTTAACCTACTCAGAGCAATCTAACCTTTCCCTCCCGCATACACCTCCACGTCTCTACACTCTAGCACCCATGTGCTTAACGGTCAGGAACATGCAGCGAATGTGAACAAGCCCTAGTTGTTCCAGTCCTCAGCACTAACTGGTTTGACGTGTAACACCAGTGCACAACGGTCAGTGGCCAGCCTTCGTCTGTGGCTATTCTCAACCCTCCAGGCCAAGCATCATGGTGACACTGCGCTTCACAGCCTTATGGGCAGTGTACACAGCTTAAGCTTAATCTTACCTCTTGCTTCAACAGGGTAATCACCTTCTCATCACTGGGCAAGAACTGAATATGCGCCATGTTGCTATCTCCATCCAGCTCCAGGAGTGGCCGGACTCTGCAGATGACACGAATGTTCCCCTGCAGGGAGCACAACAGACAGAAGCATCATCGGCTGTGCACTGCACAGAGAGAAAGAGTACAGAAATGTCACTGGCTGTATACCAATATATCCTTCCTCAAAACCTTACTGGTTTTGGAGGTGGTTCACCAGATTGACTCCAGAGATGGGTTTAACTTAATTGAGTTGCCTGAATTACAGTACTTGCTGGAATTCAGAAGGATGAGAGGAGATCTTATAGAAACATAATTTTATAATTATGAAAGGGATAGATAAGATAGAGGCAGGAAAGTTGTTTCCACTGGTAGGTGAGAACTAGGGGACATAGCCTCAAGATTTAAGGGAGTAGATTTAGGACGGAGATGAGGAGAAACTGCTTTTCCCAGAGAGTGGTGAATCTGTGGAATTCTCTGCCCAATGAAGCAGTGGAGGTTGCCTCAGTAAATATAAGACCAGGTTGGATAGATTTTTTCATAGTAGGGGAATTAAGGGTTACAGGGAAAAGGCAGGTAGGTGGAGACCAGTCCATTATCTGTGATCTTATTGAATGGCAAAGCAGGCTCGATGGGCCAGATGGCCTACTCCTGCTCCTATCCCTTATATTCTTAGGTTTAAGGAAACTTTAAGGAACATATTTGTAAAGATTTTTCCCATCCAGCTCTTAAGGGATTTCCAATCAATATGTGGAAAGTTAGAATCACCTACTATAACAACCATGTTTCCTGCAACAGTCTGCTCTCTCCCTACAAACTTGTTTCTCTAAGTCCCACAGACTGTTGGGTGGTCTCCACGACACCAATGTTGTCCAAGGGAAGGGCATTAAGACCCATACAGCTTGGCACCAGTGTCGTCGCAGAGCAATGTGTGATTAAGTGTCTTGCTCAAGGACACAACACGTTCCCTCGGCTGGGGCTTGAACTCACGACCTTCAGGTCGCTAGTCCAATGCCTTAACCACTTGGTCATGTGCCCACTTTAATAGAGCCCCATTAACATGGTCATACCTTTCTTATTCCTCAGTTCCACCCACAATGCCCCTGTAAACAATCTTTCCAATCTGTCTTGACTGAGCACTGCTATGACGTTTTCCTTAACTAGTAACGCCACCTCTAGTAATGCACAATAAACATGCAGACTATTTTCTAAACGGGGAGAAAATCCAAAAATCTGAGATGCAAAGGGACTTGGGAGTCCTTGTGCAGATCACCCTAAAGATTAACTTGCAGGTCAAGTCAGTGGTGAGGAAGGCAAATGCAATGTTAGCATTCATTTCAGGAGGTCTAGAATACAAGAACAGGGATGTGATGCTGAGGCTTTATAAGGCACTGGTGAAGTCTCACCTTGAGTATTGTGAACAGTTTTGAGCTCCTCGTCTAAGAAAAGATGTGCTGATATTGGAGAGGGTCCGGAGGAGGTTCACAAGGATGATTCCATGAATTAAAGGGTTGTCATACGAGGAATGTTTGATGGCTCTGGGTCCGTATTCAGAAGGATGAGGAGAGATCTCATTGAAATCTTTTGAATGTTGAAAGGCCTAGACCCTGGGCAGAGATCCTCATCACTCACGACACACAGACAAACACACACACACCCAGACAGTAGTAAAGCTGTGGTCTACAAATTGCAATGGGAGATAGGAAAAGCATACCAAATGGGCAATAGTCATGGGGGATTTCAATATGCAGGTAGATTGGGAAAATCAGGTTGATGCTGGATTCCAGGAGGGGGATTTCTAGAGTGCCTTGAAGATGGCTTTTGAGAGCAGCTCATGGTTGAGCCCACTCATAGACATAGAAAACCTACAGCACAAAAGGGACCCTTCAGCCAACAGTGCTGTGCTGAACATGAAGCTCCATGTACCTGTCGAGGAGTCTCTTAAAAGACTTTATCGTATCAGCTTCCACCACCTTTGCCGGCAGCCCATTCCACGCACTCATCACTCTCTGTGTAAAAAACATACCCCTGACATCCCCTCAGTACCTACTTCCAAGCACCTAAAAACTGTGCCCTCTCGTGTTAGTCATTTCAGCCCTGGGAAAAAGCCTCTGACTATCCACATGATCAATGCCTCTCATCATCTTATACACCTCTATCAGGTCACCTCTCATCCTCCGTTGCTCCAAGGAGAAAAGGCCAAGTTCACTCAACCTATTCTCATAAGGCATGCTCCCCAATCCAGGCAACATCCTTGTAAATCTCCTCTGCACTCTTTCTATAGTTTCCACATTCTTCTTGTAGTGAGGCGACCAGAACTGAGCACAATACTCCAAGTATGGTCTGACCAGGGTCCTATATAGCTGCAACATAGCTCTCGGCTCCTAAACTCAATCCCACGATTGATAAAGGCCAATACACCGTATGCCTTCTTAACCACAGAGTCAACCTGCACATCAGCTTTGAGCGTCGTATGGACTCAGACCCCAAGATCCCTCTGATCCTCCACACTGTCAAGAGTCTTACCATTAATACCATATTCTGCCATCATTTTTGACCTACCAAAATGAATCACCTCATAATTTCATGGACTATCTCTACTCCCTTTCTTGAATAAGGGAACAACATCTACAACCCTCCAATCCTCGGGAACCTCTCCCGTCCCCATTGATGATGCAAAGATCATTGCTAGAGGCTCAGCAATCTCCTCCCTTGCCTCCCACAGTACCCTGGGGTACATTTCATCTGGTCCCAGCAATTTATCCAACTTGATGCTTTCCAAAAGCTCCAGCACATCCTCTTCTTTAATATTTAAATGCTCAAGCTTTTCTGTCCACTGTAAGTCATCCCTACAATCACCAAGATGCTTTTCCATGGTGAATATTGAAGCAAAGTATTCATTAACTACCTCTGCTATCTCCTCCGGTTCCATACACACTTTCCCACTGTCACACTTGATCGGTCCTATTCTCTCACGTCTTATCCTCCTGCTCTTCACATACATGTAGAATGCCTTGGGGTTTTCCTTAATCCTGCCCGCCAAGGCCTTCTCATGGCCTCTTCTCACTCTCCAAAATTTCATTCTGAAGCTCCTTCCTATTAGCCTTATAATCTTCTAGATCTCTGTCATTACCTAGTTTTCTGAACCTTTCGTAAGCTTTTCTTTTCTTCTCTTCTTGACTAGATTTACAAAAGCTTTTGTACACTACAGTTCCTGTACCCTACCATCCTTTCCCTGTCTCATTGGAACGTACCTATGCAGAACTCCACACAAATATCCCCTGAATATCTGCCTCATTTCTGCCGTACATTTCCCTGAGAACATCTGTTCCCAATTTATGCTTCCATGTTCCTGCTCGGTATCTTCATATTTCCCCTTACTCCAATTAAACACTTTCCTAACTTGTCTGTTCCTATCCCTCTCCAATACTATGGTAAAGGAGATAGAATTGTGATCACTATCTCCAAAATGCTCTCCCACTGAGAGATCTGACACCTGACCAGGTTCATTTCCCAATACCAGATCAAGTACAGCCTCTCCTCTTGTAGGCTTATCTACATATTGTGTCAGGAAACCTTCCTGAATACACCCAACAAACTCCACCCCATCAAAACCCTTCACTCTAGGGGGATGCCAATCAATATTTGGGAAATTAAAATCTCCCACCACAACAACCCTGTTATTATTACACCTTTCCAGAACCTGTCTCTCTATCTGCTCCTCGATGTTCCTGTTACTATTGGGTGGTCTATAAAAAACATCCAGTAGTTATTGACCCCTTCCTATTCCTAACTTCCACCCACAGAGACTCCGTAGACAATCCCTCCATGACTTCCTCCTTTTCTGCAGCCGTGACACTATCTCTGATCAGCAGTACCACGCCCCCACCTCTTTAGCCTCCCTCCCTGTCCTTCCTGAAACATCTAAAGCCTGGCACTCTAAGTAACCGTTCCTTCCCCTGAACCATCCAAGTCTCTGTAATGACCACAACATCATAGCTCCAAGTACTGATCCATGCTCTGAGCTCATCCACTTTGTTCATGATGTTTCTTGGATTAAAATAGACATCTCAAACCTTCAGTCTGAGTGCATCCCTTCTCTATCACCTGCCTAACCTCCCTCTCACACTCACTACAAGCTTTTCCTATTTGTGAGCCAACCTCCCCTTCCTCAGTCTCTTCAGTTCAGTTCCCACCCCCCAGCAGTTCTAGTTTAAACTCTCCCCAATAGCCTAAGCAAACCTCTCCACCAGGATATTGGTTCCCCTGGGATTCAAGCGCAACTCATCCTTTTTGTACAGGTCACGCCTGCCCCCAAAGAGGTCCCAATGATCCAGAAATCTGAATCCCTGCCCCCTGATCCAATCCCTCAGCCACACGTTTGTCCTCCACTTCACTCTATTCATATACTCATTGTCAAGTGGCACAGGCAGTAATCCAGAGATTATTACCTTTGAGGTCCCGATTCTCAGCCTCTTTCCTAACTCCCTTTAGTCTGTTTTCAGGACCTCCTCCATTTTCCTATCTATGTCATTGGTACCAATATGTACCACAACCTCTGGCTGTTCTCCTTCCCACTTCAGGATATCGTGGACACGATCAGAAACATCCCAGACCCTGGCACCTGGGAGGCGAACTAACATCTGTGTTTCTTTCCTGCATCCAGAGTCCCCTGTCAATGCTGCCTTCTTCCTTTCCCCACCCTTCTGAGCTACAGGGCCAGACTCTGTGCCAGAGATGCAGCTACTGTTTCTTCCCCCAGGTAGGCTGTCCCCCCCAGACAGTACTCAAACAGGAGTACTTATTGTTAAGGGGGACACCCACAGGGGTACTCTCTAGTATCTGACTCTAGCCCTTCCCTCTCCTTACTGTTATCCATATAGCTGTCTCCCAAGGCCCCGGTGTGACTACTTGCCTGTAACTTCCCTCTATCACCTCCTCACTCTCCCTGACCAGACGAAGGTCATCGAGCTGCAGCTCCAGTTCCCTAACTTGGTCCCTAAGGAGCTGTAGCTCGACGCACCTGGCGCAGATGTGGCCGTCCGGCCTTCCATTTTGTGAGAATCACTGCACTTACTCATCCAGGCAGTCCTGGCTCATGGCCTCAAATATAAAGCAGGTCAGGGGAACCACCAGCCCTTGCAGGCTCTCCTGCTTTTCCCCTACACAGAGGTGCAGTGAATTCAATTCCATCCCCAATTCGTCAAGGATTACAAGGTCCTCCTTGGGCGAGTGGAAGTGCCACGACTGCTTGGACCCACTGTACCTTCAGCTCTTGTACTGTATTGTGCAGTCGCCGTCTTTCCAGCTCCAGATTTGTAAGTGTCTGCTCCATACTTTGTAGTTTATCTGCCTGACTGGCAATGATCTTCTGCTGTTCCTCCAGACACTCAGTCTTCTGCACGAGCTCCTCCTCTTTGCAGGATAGCGTGGCCTGGACAGGAGAGCAATATGGCTAATCAGCATTGTAGTTGTACACATTCACAGACATGATGCATGCCGTCTGGTCACAGAAACACGGCAAAAACACAAGAGATTCTGCAGGTGCTGGAAACCCGAGGCAACACACACAAAATGCTGGAGGAAATCAGCAGGTCCATCTGTGGCAATGAATAAACTGTTAAGGTTTCGGACCAAGACCTTTCTTTAGGACTGGAAAGGAGGGGGAAAGATGCCAGAATAAAAAGACGGGGGAGGGGAAGGAGGATAGCGAAAAGATGATAGGTGAAGCCAGGAGGGTGGGAAGGGTAAAGGACTAGGGAATAAGTTATCTGATAAGAGACAAGTGTGGAGAAAGGGAAAGGTGGGGGGCCGGGGGAAGTGATACGCAGATGAGAGGAACACAGAGTGAGGGGAGAAAAATCAAAAGGAGAAATCGATATCCATGCGATGAGGTCGAAGGCTACCCAGACAGAATAAGGTGTTGCTCCTGCATCATGAAGATGGCTTCATTGAGGCACAAGAGGAGGAAATAGCATAGAGTTAGCAACACCTGAAATCTCTCCTAACAGTATCAGCACCAAATCTAAAGGTAATATTGGCAATTCCACCTACTTACAGCTCGGTAACTCAAAACACAACAAGGTGCAGAGTTTGAACCCCAAAAGGATTTTGCACAGGCCACAAGCAGTTCCAGATACTCATCTGATGTCACTTGTAAATGAGATTTGGGAAAGGCACAAGCTTCACATGGGGAAAGTTACAAGTCGCTGGAGATTGTGGAAGATTCTGCACCGTCTCTCTAAATGGAACCGTTGAGAATTTGAGTCAGATTTCCGCAGGCTGCATTTGTTAACAGAGTACAGAAGGTGATCAAATCAGAAGGGTAAGGCTTGCTTTGGCTGAAGGGCCACATCTCACCTGCAAGACCATAGGACACAGGAGCAGAATGAGGCCACTCAGCCCATCGAGTCTGCTCCACCATTCCATCAGGGCTGATTTATTTTCAACCCCACTCTCCTGTCTCCTCCCCATTACCTTTGACTCCTGACTAATCAAGAATCTAGCACCCTCTGCTTTAAATATACCCAATGACGTGGCCTCTGCAGCCATCTGTGGCAATGATTCCAGTTTCTCCAGCCTCTGGCCAAGGACAACTGGAATGTCCAAAGAATCAATCTTCCTCCTCCAGAGGGGCATCACGTTTAACTCTTCTTCCCTAAATCTTTTTCATCCTTCCCTCTGAACTCACTGTAGATACCTCCAGGGCCACCCACACCTCACCTGCTACTTAACACCCCACTCAGGCATCCTACTCTCTAATCATCTTAATCCTTCCTTAATTGCCCCATGATTCTCTCTGTACTGACTCCAGCTAACACCTTCTCCAATCTTCACACACTGTTCAACAGCAAAGTATCAGGCCTGGACCAGAATGAGCCAAGCCAGGTGTTTCTAGAGGATAGATTTAAGGTCCCCTACTCCTACCCTTCATTTGGCTGAGGAATGGAAGGGGAAATGTTATCTAAACACCCAGAAGTGTGACATTACCTTTAACGCTTTGACCACAGCGGAGAGTTCTTCAGCTTCAGCAGTTAAAGTGCTGAGTTGAGTGTCGCGGAGTTGTAACAGCTCCTGTAGGGCAGCGTTCTCTCGTCGGTACTTCTCCAACTCCAAACTTGTGCTCTGCACCAGAGGCTCCAGTAACCTGAACAGAATGATCAGAACAACACTCTGCCACATCCACTAACACTAGGAGAACGTTTAAAAGATAAAGACTCCGTGATTATCCTCCCCTCTGACACAAGGCTCATCTTCAGCGATGACAGCTGGAGTACCTTCTAGAACATGGAACAGTACCGTATAGGATCAGGCCATCTGCCCCACAATGATGTGCCAAACTAAATTAGCAATTAAATGGCCAACTATTGTAACCCCTCTGCCAGCACAATGTCTATATCTTTCCACTTTCCTCATATTGATGTGACTGTCTAAAAGTCTCTGATGTATCTGGCTGGCTCTAGTGCATTCCAGGCACCCCACCCTGTGCATTGAAGGTGAGAGGGGGCAATTTCAAAGGAGATATGAGAGACAAGATTTTATAAAAAGCACACCTTTCAGTACATTTGAGTTGGCTGCCTGGAATGCTCTGTCTTTGATAGTAGACACAGATACATGAGAGACTTTTAAGAGACGTTATGACTGCAAGGAAAGTGGAAGGATTGAATACAATTCTGACCTACTGCCACTGGAATTAATTTACTGCATGTATTACTATAAATAATGCGACCATCTCATGCTAAAATATGAACACAAAGCCTGCAGCAACATTTACACTGGGTGCAAAGGGAAGCCAACGGGCTGTCCAATTCAATTCCAGCCATTACTGATAGCCTTCCAAAGGAATACTAACTGCAGCTTGTCTTCAAGCTCCTTGTTTCGTGAAACGGCGGCAGACAAATGTTTGCTGTGCAAACCCGCACTTTCCTGAAACTCTTTCCTCTGCTGCTCCGAGAGCTGGAGCTTTCCCGAGTACTCCGACATCCGTTTCTTCATGTCCTCCAGCTGGCCTTTCAAGTCCCAAGCTGGGCGCTTCTTCAGCGCTGCTGTGAAAAGGAGCACATTTCGACAGTGACCAACAGAATTTCTGACTACTGCTTGTCAGTCATACCAAACATACTGAAAGGTGCTGGGAAAAGGCCGGTGACAATCACGAAGGCTCCCAGCCACCCTGCTGATGGATTATTTGTCCCACTCCCGTAACAACCACACCAGACTCAAACGGTTACGGTCCCCAAGCAGTAAGGCCAATCCAACACTTCCACCCGCTAAGCCACCCCTCGACACCCACAACTTTATCATTTCCTGTCAGTCACCTTCTGCACAGACACTCCTGTGTCCAGCATCACTTTATGGACACACAATCGATCAATGAATACCAGCTGTCTTATGTGTTCTTCAGTATGTTTTTAATTATTGTTGTTGTGTTCTTTACTTTATAGTGTTCCTGTGCGGCATCAGATCCGCAGCAACAAGTCTCAGGTTCTCCTGTACAGGAAATTACTTACAGTATCTGACACAGGAAACTCAATTGAAATTGAAACACATTTTCAACAACTGAAGAAAGGTTGGTCTTGATACAACACCCAGCAATGCACAACTAGGCACCATTCACTGCTTTAAAACTTGAGACAAGAAAGCATCCAATGGAAACACAGATTGACATGGTCCATTGCTCACTGTGACCACCATGAAATAAACTTGTGGATCTGAAGACATTCAGGGATTTAGACATTTGGTGTCCACTAGATAGAGATTGTTCCCTGATCTTTTCTTGGAGTTACACAAAGAATGATTCTAGTCCAACGTTGTTTTCTCTCTAACCTGGATTTCCCCTCTACCATAGTGGACAGAGATCCGCTGGCCGCAGCTCAACTATTTCTGCACCTCTGCTCTTCTAGAAACAACCAATTCCCTGGTCTCCATCATCCACCCCTGCAGCCATCTGTACAAAGGATATTCCACGATCTCTGCAGGTCGAACAGGACTTCACCACCATGCTCCACTGTCCAATCAGTCGTTCAAAAGGGGGTCAATGAAGATTTAGTCCAACCTCTGCTTGTGCCCAACTACAACACGGTCAGATGAAAGATCCAATCTCCAACCTGTGCCCATCTACAACAGCGTCCAATGAAAGATCCCATGCCACCTGTGCCCATCTACGACAGTCAGATGAAAGATGCCAGCTCCAACCTGTGCCCATCTACAACACTCTGATGAAAGATCCAATCTCCAACCCCAAGGCTTGAAGAAAATAGCTTGTCTGATTGGACTGCAGCATTTTGAACACCAGAATAAATTCAGATTTCTGTTACAAACATACAGATTGGTCTTCTGGCCCAAGTGCCAATCTAATCTATCCACATTTTACCTGTAATGGTCCCATATTCCACCAAATCTTTCTTATCCATGTAGTCATCCACAGGTGGCTTAACCTTCCCTGGGGAAAATTGTGTGCAATCACCCCATCTCTGTCCTTCATTCAAGAAGTCAGCTCTGGTAACCCAGTCTGAGCTGCCAATTCTACTGCCGTCACCCAGCGGTGATTCTGACCCAGACATTCTTGATAACCCAGTCTGAGCTGCCATCTCTCGCCATCACCCAGCTGTGATCCTGACTCAGATATTGCTGATAACCCAGTCTGAACTGCCATCTCTCCCCGTCACCCAGCTGTGATCCTGACTCAGACATTCCTGATAACCCAGTCTGAGCTGCCATCTCTCCCCTCACCCAGCTGTGATCCTGACTCAGAGAAATGATTCCCTCCTTCTCTCTCCTGTTCCCCACTGTTGCCTCTGACTTCTCTTTCGCTATCTCTTGTGGCCTGTTCTCCTCCTTTTCCAGATTCTTCCCGCAGGCCTTTACCTTCCCCACCCACCTGCTTTCACCTGTCACCTTCCAGCTCGCCTCCCTCCCCCTCCCACAACCGTTTTATTCCGGCGTCTTCCCCCTTCCTTTCTAGTTTGAAGAAGGGTCCTGGCCCAAGGTGTTGACTGTCTCTTCATTGCTGACCAGTTGAGCTCCTCCAGCATTTTGTGAGTGCTGACCCAATGGTCCATTTCCCTACAATGGCAAGGTCAGAGTCCATCAAGTGGTCCCACACCTGAAGACCCCAAACTGCTAACCTGCTTCTTTCCCTAATCCCAATGAGCAAGGCCACAGGCAACGAGGGATTGCTACAGCCACTTGCCTACAGCTTAAAGCTGACCTGTTGCCTGTTGCAGGAGCAGCGTCCCGATGGTAGATCAACTACAATCTCAGCTGCAAAAGGACAGGAGAGCCCTATCGCCTCCTTCCTAGTTCCCCACCCCAAACCCCACCCACCGTACAGTGAAAACATCCCATCACAATTTAAATCCATCTCTTAACTCACCTCACTTTGTTTAATGGCACAAGAAATTGGTTCTAGTTTACGAGTTTGGAGACATGGACGTCCATACCTGAAGTGCTGTTGGAAACAGTGGCCGTTGTTGCAGGTCTGCTCTCAGTCCCTTTCACTGTCATCGCCTGCCGGGCTGCGGAAAACACTCGGTGGTTTGTTACATTAGCCTGAGAAAACCTTTAACAGTTCAACAAGCTGACAGTGTGAGCTCAGGTCAGGCTTGTGTCCACTTTTCACCACTTCATTCATACCACCACGAGGGCGGACAACTAACCACCCCCTGACCATACCTCCCCGAGGGCCCAGTTTACCCACCCCCTGTCCGTACCGCCCCGAGGGCACAGTTTACCCACCCCCTGACCGTACCTCCCCGAGGGCCCAGTTTACCCACCCCCTGTCCGTACCGCCCCGAGGGCACAGTTTACCCACCCCCTGACCGTACCTCCCCGAGGGCCCAGTTTACCCACCCCCTGTCCGTACCTCCCCGAGGGCCCAGTTTACCCACCCCTGTCCGTACCGCCCCGAGGGCACAGTTTATCCACACTGTCCGTACCGCCCGGAGGGCACAGTTTACCCACCCCCTGTCCGTACCTCCCCGAGGGCCCAGTTTACCCACCCCCTGTCCGTACCGCCCCGAGGGCACTGTTTACCCACCCCCTGTCCGTACCGCCCCGAGGGCACAGTTTACCCACCCCCTGTCCGTACCGCCCCGAGGGCACAGTTTACCCACCCCCTGTCCGTACCGCCCCGAGGGCACTGTTTACCCACCCCCTGTCCGTACCGCCCCGAGGGCACAGTTTACCCACCCCCTGTCCCTACAGCCCCGAGGGCCCAGTTTACCCACACTATCCGTACCGCCCCGAGGGCCCAGTTTACCCACCCCCTGTCCGTACCGCCCCGAGGGCCCAGTTTACCCACCCCCTGTCCGTACCGCCCCGAGGGCCCAGTTTACCCACCCCCTGTCCGTACCGCCTCGAGGGCACAGTTTACTCACCCTGTCCGTACCGCCCCGAGGGCCCAGTTTACCCACCCCCTGTCCGTACCGCCCCGAGGGCACAGTTTACCCACCCTGTCTGTACCGCCCCGAGGGCCCAGTTTACCCACCCCCCGTCCGTACCGCCTCGAGGGCACAGTTTACTCACCCCGTCCGTAACGAGGGCCCAGTTTACCCACCCCCTGTCCGTACCGCCCCGAGGGCACAGTTTACCCACCCCCTGTCCGTACCGCCTCGAGGGCACAGTTTACCCACACTGTCCGTACCGCCCCGAGGTCCCAGTTTAACCACCCACTGTCCGTACCGCCCCGAGGGCACAGTTTACCCACACTGTCCGTACCGCCCGGAGGGCACAGTTTACCCACCCCCTGTCCGTACCGCCCCGAGGGCACAGTTTACCCACCCCGTCCGAGGGCCCAGTTTACCCACCCTGTCCGTACTGCATCGAGGGCACAGTTTACCCACCCCCTGTCCGTACCTCCCCGAGGGCACAGTTTACCCACCCTGTCCGTACTGCCCCGAGGGCACAGTTTACCCACCCCCTGTCCGTACCGCCCCGAGGGCCCAGTTTACCCACCCCCTGTCCGTACCACCCCGAGGGCACAGTTTACCCACCCCCTGTCCGTACCTCCCCGAGGGCACAGTTTACCCAGCCCCTGTCCCTACCGCCCCGAGGGCCCAGTTTACCCACCCCGTCCGTACCTCCCCGAGGGCACAGTTTACCCACCCCCTGTCCGTACCTCCCCGAGGGCACAGTTTACCCACCCCCTGTCCGTACCACCCCGAGGGCACAGTTTACCCACCCCGTCCGTACCACCCCGAGGGCACAGTTTACCCACCCCCTGTCCGTACCGCCCCGAGGGCACAGTTTACCAACCCCCTGTCCGTACCGCCCCGAGGGCACAGTTTACCAACCCCGTCCGAGGGCCCAGTTTACCCACCCTGTCCGTACTGCATCGAGGGCACAGTTTACCCACCCCCTGTCCGTACCTCCCCGAGGGCACAGTTTACCCACCCTGTCCGTACCGCCCCGAGGGCACAGTTTACCCACACTGTCCGTACCGCCCGGAGGGCAGAGTTTACCCACCTTGACCGTACCGCCCGGAGGGCACAGTTTACCCACCCCGTCCGTACCGCCCCGAGGGCACAGTTTACCCACCCCCTGTCCGTACCGCCCCGAGGGCACAGTTTACCCACACTGTCCGTACCACCCCGAGGGCACAGTTTACCCACCCCCTGTCCGTACCGACCCGAGGACACAGTTTACCCACACTGTCCGTACCGCCCCGAGGGCACAGTTTACCCACCCCATGTCCGTAACGCCCCGCGGGCACAGTTTACCCACCCCCTGTCCGTACCGCCCCGAGGGCCCAGTTTACCCACCCCCTGTCCGTACCGCCCCGAGGGCACAGTTTACCCACCCCCTCTCCGTACCGCATCGAGGGCACAGTTTACCCACACCCTGTCCGTACCGCCCCGAGGGCACAGTTTACCCACCCCGTCCGTAATGAGGGCCCAGTTTACCCACCCTGTCCGTACCGCCACGAGGGCCCAGTTTACCCACACTGTCCGTACCGCTCCGAGGGCACAGTTTACCCACCCCGTCCGTAACGAGGGCCCAGTTTACCCACCCTGTCCGTACCGCCACGAGGGCCCAGTTTACTCACCCTGTCCGTACCGCCACGAGGGCCCAGTTTACCCACCCTGTACGTACTGCCACGAGGGCCCAGTTTACCCACTCCCTGTCCGTACCGCCCCGAGGGCACAGTTTACCCACCCCCTGTCCGTACTGCCCCGAGGGCCCAGTTTACCCCCCCCGTCCGTACCGCCCCGAGGGCACAGTTTACCCACCCTGTCCGTACCGCCCCGAGGGCCCAGTTTACCCACCCCCTGTCCGTACCGCCCCGAGGGCCCAGTTTACCCACCCCCTGTCCGTACCGCCCCGAGGGCACAGTTTACCCACCCCCTGTCCGTACCGCCCCGAGGGCACAGTTTACCCACCCCCTGTCCGTACTGCCCCGAGGGCACAGTTTACCCACCCCGTCCGTAACGAGGGCCCAGTTTACCCACCCTGTCCGTACCGCCCCGAGGGCACAGTTTACTCACCCTGTCCGTACCGCTCCGAGGTCCCAGTTTACCCACATTGTCCGTACCGCCACGAGGGCACAGTTTACCCACCCCGTCCGTAACGAGGGCCCAGTTTACCCACCCCCTGTCCGTACCGCCCCGAGGGCACAGTTTACCCACCCCCTGTCCGTACCTCCCCGAGGGCACAGTTTACCCACCCCCTGTCCGTACCGCCCCGAGGGCACAGTTTACCCACCCCCTGTCCGTACCGCCCCGAGGGCACAGTTTACCCACACTGTCCGTACCGCCCCGAGGGCACAGTTTACCCACCCCCTGTCCGTACCGCCGAGGGCACAGTTTACCCACCCCCTGTCCGTACCGCCCCGAGGGCACAGTTTACCCACACTGTCCGTACCGCCCCGAGGGCACAGTTTACCCACCCCCTGTCCGTACCGCCCCGAGGGCACAGTTTACCCACACTGTCCATACCACCCCGAGGGCACAGTTTACCCACCCCCCGTCCGTACCACCCCGAGGGCCCAGTTTACCCACACTGTCCATACCACCCCGAGGGCACAGTTTACCCACCCCCCGTCCGTACCATCCCGAGGGCCCAGTTTACCCACACTGTCCATACCACCCCGAGGGCACAGTTTACCCACCCCCCGTCCGTACCTCCCCGAGGGCACAGTTTACCCACACTGTCCGTACCACCACGAGGGCCAACAACTAACCACCCTCTGTCCGTACCACCCCGAGGGCCCAGTTTACCCACCCCCTGTCCATACCACCCTGAGGGCACATTACCCATCCCCTGTCTGTACCACCCCAAGGGCACAGTTTACCCACTCCCTGTCCATACCACCCCGAGGGCAGTTTACCCACCCTGTCCATACCACCCCGAGGGCCCAGTTTACCCACACTGTCCATACCACCCCGAGGGCACAGTTTACCCACCCCCCGTCCGTACCACCCCGAGGGCCCAGTTTACCCACACTGTCCATACCACCCCGAGGGCACAGTTTACCCGCCCCCCGTCCGTACCACCCCGAGGGCCCAGTTTACCCACACTGTCCATACCACCCCGAGGGCACAGTTTACCCACCCCCTGTCCGTACCTCCCCGAGGGCACAGTTTACCCCCCCTGTCCGTACCGCCCCGAGGGCACTGTTTACCCACCCTGTCCGTACCGCCCCGAGGGCACAGTTTACCCACCCCCTGTCCGTACCGCCCCGAGGGCCCAGTTTACCCACACTGTCCATACCACCCCGAGGGCACAGTTTACCCAACCCCCCGTCCGTACCACCCCGAGGGCCCAGTTTACCCACCCCCTGTCCGTACCGCCCCGAGGGCCCAGTTTAGCCACCCCGTCTGTACCGCCCCGAGGGCCCAGTTTACCCACACTGTCCATACCACCCCGAGGGCACAGTTTACCCACCCCCCGTCCGTACCACCCCGAGGGCCCAGTTTACCCACCCCCTGTCCGTACCGCCCCGAGGGCACAGTTTACCCACCCCCTGTCCGTACCGCCCCGAGGGCCCAGTTTACCCACACTGTCCATACCACCCCGAGGGCACAGTTTACCCACACTGTCCGTACCACCCCGAGGGCCCAGTTTACCCACACTGTCCATACCACCCCGAGGGCACAGTTTACCCACCCCCCGTCCGTACCGCCCCGAGGGCCCAGTTTAGCCACCCCCTGTCTGTACCACCCCGAGGGCAAAGTTTACCCACCCTGTCCATACCACCCCGAGGCTGACAACACACAGATTGCATTCATGGAGAAATGAGAGAAGGGAGAGGTCATATACCTCCATAGTGACTCTTCGCCCCCTTGCCAGCCATGCTTGACGCCACCTTGCTCCTGGATGTACTGAGGGAGACACTACTGAAGGCAACTTTCTTCACAGCCCCAGCCCCAACTGGCTAAATAAGGGGGAGGTGGGGGGGGGTGGAGGGAGAGAAAGAAAGAGTGTACCGCATTGCTATCAATTTCACACACACACCTTAACTGGCCTACTTAAAGCAAACTGAGGAATATACTCAAACATCCAGCAACCTTAACTGGGAGGATTAGCCCCACTGCTGGAGTAATTTCTCAGTTTTTACCATCAGGAATTGCCCACCAAATTAATATATCATGAAGTCTTTATTTAGTGCCTGCCTGCTGTTGTGGTAATCCAACCGACTCAAATCCTCTTCTTTTGAATCCAATCAAATGGTATGCAAGGTGTACCAAGAACTTTGCTGCTTGTGATTGAGAAATTGTCTCGCAAAGCATTTGGTTCAGTTTGGGTAATCGAGTGCGAGAACTAGGCTTTAGAATCAGCAAAGTTTAATGGAAAACTGCTCCAGCTTTAGTTCATGTGCATGGATGGTAAGGACACTGGAGAAGTGCTCAGAGGAATAGAGTGTACAACATCCACTGACATATTATCTAACTCCAGAAGAAGTGAGAAGACGACCAGAATGTAATGGCAATTGGCATGTCAAATTGTAATTACCCAGGGCATCTATGAAAGCATAAACTGAACTTCAGTCATTGTGTTTTTATGCAAGTGTAATGCCCTGGTTCACATTTTTACTTCTATGCTGTAGGTATTTAACATAGAACATAGGAAACCTACAGCACAATACAGGTCCATTGGCCCACAAAGCTGTGCCGAACATGTCCTTACCTTAGAAATTACCAAGGGTTACCCATAGCCCATTATTTTTCTAAGCTCCATGTACCTATCCAAAAGTCTCTTAAAAGACCCCATCGTACCCGCCTCCACCACCACCGCCAGCAGCCCATTCCACGTACTCACCACTCTCTGCGTAAAAAACTTACCCCTGACATCTCCTCTGTATCTACTCCCCAGCACCTTAAAACTGTGCCCTCTTGTGGCAGCCATCTCACCCCTGGGAAAAAGCCTCTGGCTATCCACACGATCAATGCCTCTCATCATCTTATACACCTCTACCAGGTCACCTCTCATCCTCCATCGCTCCAAGGAAAAAAGACCAAGTTCACTCAATCTGTTCTCATAAGGCACGCTTTCCAATCCAGGCAACATCCTTGTAAATCTCCTCTGCATCCTTTCTATGGTTTCCACATCCTTCCTGTAGTGAGGCGACCAGAACTAAGCACAGTACTCCAATTGGGGTCTGACCAGGGTCCTATATAGCTGCAACATTACCCCTCGGCTCCTAAACTCAATCCCATGATTGATGAAGGCCAATGCAGCGTATGCCTTCTTAACCACAGAGTCAACCTGCGCAGCTGCTTTGAGTGTCCTATGGACTCGGACCCCAAGATCCCTCTGATCCTCCACACTGCCAAGAGTCTTACCATTAATACTATATTCTGCCATCATATTTGACCGACCAAAATGAACCACTTCACACTTATCTGGGTTGAACTCCATCTGCCACTTCTCAGGCCAGTTTTGCATCCTATCGATGTCCCGCTGTTGTCGTTGTGGCTATCTCTCGAGGTCGAGGATGATGGTCTTCGTTCCATTGAGCCCACAGAGTGAAGACGCCTGTGCGTGTATTTGTTTAACGTGTACTTGATGTTGCACTCCAAGAAGCACACGATACTTCACAAATCAACCAACTGATTCCAATGGCATGGAAACCATGACGATTGGAGCTGATGGATTTGTTGCAGCCTTCATCCGCCTTCACAGCCGTTGAGTTCAAAGTAACTTCATCCGCCTGTTCCACCGTTGAGGTCTTGGTTGGATTGTTCTTTGTCAGGGACCTCACCCTCGACCTTACCGCCATGGGTGACCTTACCAGGAGCATAGCTCCAGACGGCATTGCTCTCAGGATCACAGGACCACACAAGCTTCTCCACCACGACAAGGTGACAATCCACAGAGAAGTGTCCCGCTGTAACCTCTAACAGCCCTCTGCACTATTCATAACACCCCCAACATTTGTGTCATCAGCAAATTTACTAACCCATCCCTCCACTTCCTCATCCAGGTCTTTCATAAAAATCACGAAGAGAAGGGGTCCCAGAACAGATCCCTGAGGCACACCACTGGTCACCGACCTCCATGCAGAATATGACCCGTCTACAACCACTCTTTGCCTTCTGTGGGCAAGCCAGTTCTGGATCCACAAAGCAATATCCCCTTGGATCCCATGCCTCCTTACTTTCTCAATAAGCCTTGTATGGGGTACCTTATCAAATGCCTTGCTGAAATCCATATACACTATATCTATTTAGTCACATCCTCAAAAAATTCAATCAGGCTCGTAAGGCACAACCTGCCTTTGACAAAGCCATGCTGACTGTTCCTAATCATATTATGCCTCTCCAAACGTTCATAATCCTGCCTCTCAGGATCTTTTCCATCAACTTTCCAACCACTGAAGTAAGACTCACTGGTCTACAATTTCCTGGGCTCTCTCTGCCCCCTTTCTTGAATAAGGGAACAACCTCCAACCCTCTGAAACCTCTCCCGTCCCCACTGATGATGCAAAGGTCATCACCAGAGGCTCAGCAATCTCCTCCCTCGCCTCCCACAGTAGCCTGGGGTACATCTCGTCTGGTCCCATTGACTTATCCAACTTGATGCTTTCCAAAATCTCCAGCACATCCTCTTCCTTAATATCTACACGGTCAAGCTTTTCAGTCCGATGTAAATCATCCCAACAATCGCCAAGATCCTTTTCCGTAGTGACTGGCAAAATACAAAGTAAATGGCAGGATACTTGGTAGTGTCGAGGAGCAGAGGGATCTGGGGTTACATGTCCACAGATCCCTGAAAGCTGCCTCTTGTACTGAGCAGTGGTGCCCTGGGGAAGAGGTGCTGGCTATCCACTCTATCTATTCCTCTTATTATCTTGTATACCTCTATCACGTCTCCTCTCATCCTCCTTCTCTCCAAAGAGTAAAGCCCTAGCTCCCTTAATCTCTGATCATAATGCACACTCTCTACACCAGGCAGCATCCTGGTAAATCTCCTCTGTACCCTTTCCAATGCTTCAACATCCTTCCTATAGTGAGGTGACCAGAAGTGGACACAGTACTCCAAGTGTGGCCTAACCAGAGTTTTATAGAGCTGCATCATTACATCGCGACTCTACACTCTATCCCTCGACTTATGAAAGCTAACACCCCATAGGCTTTCTTAACTACCCTATCCACCTGTGAGGCAACTTTCATCTCCCACTGAACAAAGACCAGCCCAAGACCAACCTTAAGCAGGGATGGGTACATGGACTTCAGTAAGGCCTTTGACAAGGTCCCGCATAGGAGGTTAGTTAGGAAAATTCAGTTGCTAGGTATACATAGAGAGGTGGTAAATTGGATCAGACATTGGCTCAATGGAAGAAACCAAAGAATGGTAGTAGGATTGCTTCTCAGAGTGGAGGCCTGTGACTAGTGGTGTGCCACAGGGATCAGTGCTGGGTCCATTGTTATTTGTCATCTATATCAATGATCTGGATGATAATGTGGTAAATTGGATCAGCAAATTTGCTAATGATACAAAGATTGGAGGTGTAGTGGACAGTGAGGAAGGTTTTCAAAGCTTGCAGAGGGATTTGGACCAGCTGGAAAAATGGGCTGAAAAATGGCAGATGGAGTTTAATACAGACAAGTGTGAGGTATTGCACGTTGGAAGGACAAACCAAGGTAGAACATACAGGGTTAATGGTAAGGTACTGAGGAGTGCAGTGGAACAGAGGGATCTGGGAATACAGGTACAAGATTCCCTAAAAGTGGCGTTACAGGTAGATAGGGTCGTAAAGAGAGCTTTTGGTACATTGGCCTTTATTAATCGAAGTATTGAGTATAAGAGCTGGAATGTTATGATGAGGTTGTATAAGGCATTGGTGAGGCCGAATCTGGAGTATCGTGCTCAGTTTTGGTCACCAAATTACAGGAAGGATATTAATAAGGTTGAAAGAGTGCAGAGAAGGTTGGTTTTGGGCTGGTCTTTGTTCAGTGGGAGATGAAGACGAAGATGCTGGACAGAACCGGGTGTAGGATTTGACCCGGTGCGCGATCGTGATTCGATGGAGCCAGGTGCCGATCCATTGAGGTCCAACTTGTTTCACTGACAGCCACTGAGGCCCAGCTCCAACTTGTACATCTGACTGTTTAATTAAAATGGGCCCTTTTCTTTACTAAACCTTTAGGTAAATTAAGTGTTACATACCTCGTAGGCATCTTGTGACTGTCTTATGACCAAGATGTAATTGAGTATCTTGTGAGCATGACGTAATGGTCTTGTGATGGTGGGGTGATGTGATTTTCCCACGAGTGTGAGGTCACGTGATGACATGTTCTCAACAGATATATAAAGGGAAACCCCTGTTGTGACGCAGTTTAGTTTTCGTTAGTTCATCTGTTACTCCATTATGCTGCGTATTCATCTCATGACACAGTTTCGTTTTAAAGTGGAGTTTTACTTTCTATTGCAAGGTAAAATCGTTGTGCTGGCAGTTTCGCCAATCGCTGCCAGTTTTGCTTGGGGTATCTTTGATTTATCTTTACGGTAGTATTGGAGAGTGAAGATCTTACTAAAGTACGGGAATCTGAAGGATCGAGTAAAGTTGGTGTCGTTCGGTGGTTTCATAAAGGATCGACCTTATTGAATCTTCGTTCAGAAATAGTGACCTGCATCTGAGATAACCCCTGTAATATCAGGAAGGTTTTTTTTTTTGCAGTGTTCATTCACCAGGAAAAGATCAGTTCCTTTAAGCCATTTTATTTCCTTCGTCGCGAATCCTTTGGACGGGATCAGCAGTAACGTCAAGTCTTCGAAGAAATCTGTTTCCAGAGAAGTCTCTCCTTACTGACTGTGTAAATCACTTGGACTTTCGAATTTACCATTTTAAGACTGTGTTTGAATTTACCACTTTAGGAACTGTTCCAGAGTTGCCGCATAGCAGTTAACTTCCGGTTAAGTTAGTCGTTTGAATTCTTTTCGCTATTGTTGAGCAGAGTTTAATAAATGTTTATGTTTGTTTTTTCAAACCTGACTCAATTATATATTCATTGTTGCTGGGCACGTGACATAAGATTAATAAATATAATTCCTTTAATCATATGCAGTGTATTGCCTGTTATTATGTGGCACTAATTTATAACCGGGTAGCAAGTTACACAGCATCCACACAAACCAGGGTTTGGGCGGGGTGAGAGCCGTCTCAATCTCACGGGTTTGGCAGATTGGGAGCATCTTCCCTAGACTTACACAGCTGAAGAAACCAACGGCATTTCACAAGCATCGAGTGTAACGTGGGGAATGAGGCCTTTTTCTCTTTCCCTCCGACCCTCCTCCCAACCACACATCCAGATCTGACACTGGGCAATGAATATTACACTTCTACTAAACTTCTCTGACCCACCCTGACCCCACCCTCCCTGAGCATCATCGGTGTTTAGTCGTCACACATTAGGGACTCTGACCCTCCCATCCATACTTTGACTGGCACTCAGAGGGACTCACGTTGGTTCTGGTCACTGCTGTTGTCAGCTCTGTCTTCTTCGCTAAAGGCTGTGGAAGTCGTGAGCGTTGTAATGATGGGATCCGGTTGTTAACTGTACTTCCAGTGATATTCTGTTGCTCCAAACCATAAACAAAAAGAGACAGTGTCATATGTATGCCAAGCACCATTTAAAACTAACCCCTTTGTGCTGTCACTATGAAGCCAAAGACTTAGAAGAAAACTGGCAATTGCCCTTTCCCAAAGCTCAGGAAATGTCCGAGTGCAAAATTAATTCAGTTCTGTACAATAACCATGTTGAGCTGGGTTACAGGTATACTACACTTTCTGTGATTCCTCATATCACAGACCCTCCCCATTTTGTTCTGAACATAAAGTACAAAGTATACCCTCTGATCTCAGCACATTTCCAAGTGCTCACCTGCTTCAGTTATGGCAGTCGGCATGGATTAGAATAATGTTGGTCCTCCAGTAAATCTCACTGAAGGAATATTATGCCGGTGGGCAGTCGCAGTCGAGGAGGGTTGGTGGGTCAGTGGAAATGTACACAAGGCCATGACTGATAAACACAAGAGATTTTGCACACACTGGTAATCTCGAGCAACATACCCATAATGCTGGAGGAACTCAACAAGTCAGGCAGCATCTATGGAGAGGAATGAACAGTCAAAACTTCAGGCGGATGATGCCCTTTACCAGCGCTGGACAGCAATGGGGCAGAAGCCAGAATAAGGTGTGGGAGGGGTAGGACTACAAGCTGGCAGGTGTTAGGCGGACCAGGTGAGGGGAAAAGTAGGTGGGTGCGGCAGGGGAGCAATGAAGAAGGAAGCTGGGAGGTGATAAGCGGAAGAAGTAGAGGGCTGGAGAAGAAAGAATCTGATTGGAGAGAAGAGTGAAAGAACGGAAAGGAGGAACACCACCAGGAGGTGATGGGCAGGTGAGAAGAAGAGAAGGAGTGAGGGAAGAGCCGATATGGGGAATGAAAAAAGAGACTAGGGAGAGGAGGGGGGAGAAATTACAAGGCTGGAGGAATTGATATTCATGCCATCAGGCTCCTCCAACTTGAGTGGCCTCTTTGTGACGGTAGAGGAGCCCATGACAGACATGTCCAAATGGAAATGGGAAGTAGAATTAAAATGGGTAGATAACAGGAAAACCCGTCTTTTGCGGCAGTCAGAGCAAAGGTGCTCAACGAAGCAATCCACCAATCTGTTGGATGTCACCAACATAGAGGAGGCTGCACTAGGGACAGTGGATACAGTAGATGACCCTGATGGAGAGTCACCTCACCTGGAAGGACTGTTTAGGGCCTGAATGATGTCAGCAGGAGTGGGTGGTGAGGCTTGGGAGTAGGGGCATGTCAAGGAATGCTGGCATTAGAGAAGGACAGAGGGATAGAGCACAATGATCATTCATGTGTTTTGGGTGAGGCCCGGGGGGGGGGCGGGGTGGTGGTGTGCCTGACATGAAGCCTGGGATATTACCAATGTAAAACGGGGAAGCTGCAGTCTGTTCAAGGACTCTGGTGAGAAGTACTGGAGTCAGGGTGGTAGATGACATGGTCAGAAAGGAGACAACTCCTCCACGCTGACTGTGCTGTCTGCATTTGACCCATAGCCCACGAAACCTCTCCTATACAAGGACTTGCCTGGAAGGGTTACAAATAACGTTAATCTGCCTACCTCAACCACTATCTGTGGCAACTCACTGCAAATCAGCGTCTGCATGAAGCAGCTGTCCGTGACGTCTTGCTGGATCTTCAACCCGAGTCCTGGTGGAACTTATGCCAGAATGTTGTTCTGGATATCAGTTCGGTATTCAACACTATTGTTCCACAAACCTTAGTTAAATCCCTCGGTATAAATATACACAACTGTGCAACTGGGTGTTGGATTTCTTAACCAACAGACCATAGGATATAGGAGCAGAAGTAGGCCATTCTCCACATCTCTGCTCTAAGTGGACATCCTTCAATCCTGAAGTCGTGCCCTCTTGTCCTGGACTCCCCTACCATGGGAAATAACTTGGCCATATCTAATCTGTGCAGGCCTTTTAACATTCAGAATGTTTCTATATGGTAACCCTTTTATTCCTGGAATCATTCTCGTGAATCTTCTCTAACCTTCTCCAATGTTAGTATATCCTTTCTAAAATAAGGAGCCCAAAACTGCACACAACACTCCGTGTGGTCTCACAAGTGCCTTATAGAGCCTGCTCTTATATTCTATACCTCTAGAAATGAATGTCAAAATTGTATTTGCTTTCTTCACCACCAACTCAACCTGGAGGTTAACCTTTAGGGTATCCTGCACAAGGACTCTCAAGTCCGTTTGCATCTCTGCATTTTGAATTCTCTTCCCATCTAAATAATAGTCTGCCCATTCATTTCTTCCACCAAAGTGCATGACCATACACTTTCCAACATTGTATTTCATTTGCCACTTCTTTGCCCACTGATAACCGGCAGCCAGCCAGAATAGGATCCCTTTATTCCCACTCTCTGTTTTCTGCCAATCAGCCAATGCTCCACCCAGGCTAGTAACTCCCCTGTAATTCCATTGGATCTTATCTTGCTAAGCAGCCTCATGTGTGGCGTCTTGTCAAAGGCCTTCTGAAAATCCAAGTACACCACATCTACTGTATTTCCTTTGTCTACCCTGCTTGTAATTTCTTCAAAAAATTGCAGTTGGTTAGTCAGGCAGGATTTTCCTTTCAGGGCACCATGCTGACTTTGGCCTATCTTGTCATGTGCCTTCAGGTGCTCTCTATCCCTCAAAAAAAAATGCAAGGGGAAAAAAAAAATGAAGTCCCCCTACTCACTGACCTCGCTGAAGCCCAAATGAGCCAAAGTCCTACCATTCTGCCTCAAACCATTCCATCGATGGCCGCTCCACTAGGCAGTGTCTCCCTTTTATGCCTGGACCTTCCCAGCTCTCCGACTCATGATTGGTGTTCCGGTTATAGCCGAGTTCCCGTGATGCTTTCCCCTTTTAAACTTTGCTCCCGGGCCTGTGCGCTGCCTCCTCTCTCAGAGCTCTCCAACTCACAATTGGTGCACCAGTTACAGACCTCAGAGCCCTCCTCCCTCCCCACCACCCTCAGCAGGGGTAAGCCCACCCCTCGTGCCGAGCCCAGTGCTGGGCACTCTGCTCGCACACAACTGCGCGGCCAAACACTCCAGTAGTCACACTGTCAGTTCGCTGACGACAAACTCACCACCAACAACGATGAGATGGCCTACAGAGAGAAGGTGGAAGAACCTGAGGCTTGGTACCAGACAAATAACCTCTTTCTTCATGACAAGACAAAAGAGATGGCTATCAACTTGGGGAGAACTCGCACCAGTCACACCGCAGCACAGAAGTGGAAACTTCAAGCAGTTTCAAACTCCTGGAAGTGCACATCTCACACAACCTCTCATGATCCCATAATATATTCCACACAATCAGGAAAGCTACTTTCTGAGACTGAAGAGAGCTGGACTTTACACATCTATACTCATGTCATTCTACAGATGAACTGCAGAGAGCATGCTAACATGTTGCTTGGCACTGTGGCGGGCAAGGTGGCTCGATAACGGGTGGTCAAAACTCTCCATGCATCACCAACACCAGCCTACCCAACATCAAGGACGTACATACAGAAAAGTGCCAGAAAAGGGCCGGTAACATCATCGCATCCACTCCAGGATCACCAGACTCAATAACAGTTACTTTCCCCAAGCAGTGAGGCTAACCAACACCTCCACACACTAACCCACCCTTACACCACTACCTTATCATTTCCTGTCAGTCACCTTACGTACAGACACTCCTGTGTCCAGCAATACTGAGGACACACAATCTCTATATACAAGTTATCTTATGTATTTGCATTTATTGTGTTTTTTATTATTGTGTTCTTATCTTTTGTGGGGTTTTTGTGCTGCATCAGATTGGAAGCAACAATTACTTTGTTCTCCTTCACACTTGAGCACTGGAAATGACATTGAACAATCATGAATCTTGGACGAAGGATCTCGGTCGTTCATTCCCGTCCTCAGATACTGCCTGGCCTGCTGAGTCCCTCCTGCATTGTGTTGCTATGCCCTCATTTTCAGCATCCACCTGCACCACCCCCTTGTCTACCTCTATCAATTCACCTGATTCTGTCCCTTTGGGTGATGTGCAGTGCTTTGAATTTGGCTGGGTAAGTACTTTAGAAATGGGAGCAAGGGTGGCCACTCAGTCCTTCAGTACAATTACGGCTGGTACAAAGGCTCTAATGCACAATATCAAGACAAGCTGACTCAAGCAGCCACCCCAACTTCGAGGCATGTTCAAAAGACCCTCACCACCCAGACAACGCCCTTTTCTCATTGCTACCATCAGGGCGGAGGGTACAGGAGTCTGAAGACACACACAACGTTTTAGGAACAGATTCTTCCCCATGGACAGTCCCAAACCTGTTGTGAAAAGAGGACTGGGGACAGGGCTAGCAACCCCATCCCATAAAAATCCAGCGCTACCGAAACGCCAACAGAAGATCCAAAGACCTCATCCCTGGGAGAGGAGGGATACACCAAAAAGATGAGCTGCACCTGAAGACAACAGAAAAGACTGGCCCTGGACAGAAGACTCTGGTGAGCTACTGGCAGTGGCCTATCTTTCCCCTCCACCATCTGATCTCTGAACAGTCCACGAACACAAGCTCACTTTTGTATTTATTTGGTGGTTTTGTAATTTACCACAAACAACAAATGGCAGGGTGTAAGATTGTTATTTCTCTTGGTTTTTTCTTCTAGTTTAACTTTTCTATGGTAGCTTATAATTTTATATAATATACATGTAATTGCTCACTGGCAGCCAACCTGAAAAGGATCCTTTTATTCCCACTCGCTGCCTCCTACTAATCAGTCAATGCTCTAACCATGCCAGTAACTTTCCAGTAATATCATGGGCTCTTAGCTTCATGTTTGACCTTCTGAAGGTCCAAATGTACAACATCTACTGCATCCCCTTTATCTATCCTACTCCTCAAAGAATTCCAACAGGATTTTCCCTTAAGAAAACCATGCTGACTTTGACCTATCTTGTCCTGTGTCACCAAGTACTCCACAACCTCAGCCTTAACAATTGACTCCAACATCTTCCCAACCACTGAGGTCAGGCTAACTGGTCTATAATTGTATTTCTGCTGCCTTCCCCCTTTCTTAAAGAGTGGAGTGACATTTGCAATTTTCCAGTCCTCTGGCACCATACAAGAGTCTGATGATTTTTGAAAGATCATTTCTAATGCCTCCACAATCTCTACTGCTACCTCTTTCAGAAGCCTAGGGCGAAGTTCATATGCCCCAGGTGACTTATTTACCCTTGGGTCTTTCAGCTTTTTGATCACCTTCTCCCTTGTCATGGTAACTGCACTTACTTCTCTTTTCTCATATCCATTAACATCTGGGACACTGCTAGTGTCCTCCACAGTAAAGACTGATGCAAAATATTCATTTAGTTCATCAGCTATCTACTTGGCCCCCATTATTATTTCTCCTGCCTCATTTTCTAGTGGTCCTATATCCACTCTCATCTCTTAATTTTTACATGCTTGAAAAGCTCTTACTATCCACATTGATACTGTTTGCTGGCTTGCTTTCATATTTCATCTTTTCCCTCCTTATGATTCTTTTAGTTGCTCTGTAGGATTTTGAAAGCTTCCCAATCCGGTCTTCCCACTAATTTTTGTTTTGTGGTATGCCCTCTCTTTCGGTTTGACATTAGCTTTGACTTCCCTTGTCAGCCACAATTGTACTATTTTGCCAGTTGAGTGTTTCTTCATTTTTGGAATACCATCTATCCTGCTCCTTCCTCATTTTTCCCCAGAAACTCACACCATTGCTGCTCGGCTGTCATCCCTGCCAACAACTCCTTCCAATTTACTTTGGCCAACTTCTCTCTGTAATTACTCCATTGTAATTTCCTTTACTCCACTGAAATACTGCTACATCAGACTTTACTTTCTCCCTGTCAAATTTCAAGTTGAACACAATCATATTGTGATCACTGATACCTAAGGATTCTTTTACCTGAAGCTCCCTAACCACCTCCATTTCGTTACATAACACCCAATCCGGTATAGCTAATGCTGTCGTAAGCTCAATGACAAACTACTCTAAACAGCCATCTTGTAGGCATTCAACAAACTCACTCTAGAGATCCATTTCCAACTTGATCTTCCCACATGATGAAATTTCCCTCAGCTATCATAACATTGCCCTATAGACATGCCTTTTCTATTCCCTGTGGTCCACCTCCCGGCCACTGTTGGAGGCCTGTAGATAACTGCCATCTGGGTCCTCTTACCCTTGCAGATTGTTAATTTAACCCACAAGAATTCAACATCTTCCGATCCTACGTCACATCTTTATCTTGACACCAAGGTATTTGAAGTTGCTCACCCTTTCCCCAGAGATCCCTGATAAAGGACTTATCTGTGTTCCCTCGTCTTGCCCTTTATGAAGTCCACAATCAACTCCTTTATCTTACTGATGAAGAGTGCAAGTTTCACACACAAAATGCTGCAGGCCAGGCAGTGTCCAGCATCTGCAGGTCTTCTCCTGACGAAGTGCCCGTTTGTTGTTTTGACACCACTCCACTTGCCTCCTCATGACCATCTAACATTCTGCCAACAGTTGTACCACTGGCAAATTCAGAGACAATGTCTGGCCACACAATCCTGAGTGTGGAGAGAACGTTTAATAACTCAGCTTTGTGTCTCATTCTTCATTTCTGAAAAACCTCTGGGCAATATCACCAAATCAAACAATGTCTTATAAAACAGCGATAACAACCTAATCCTGGTCCGATTTGGAGCTGCTCACCTCTGCATTTTCATCCTGTAGTTTGCGTTTCTTCGTCAGGGGCCGGCTCTCAGCGGGTCTGTCTTGGCCAACAGGTAACCCCCGGCTCCAATCCATTCTGCGAATCAGTGCTGAGTGGAGAGGGAGTGGGTGTGTCACAGCCAGTTTTAGAACAGGGTAAAGGTGGGAGAAACAGAGCAACACACACCCCTGTCACCCCCATCCCAGCCCATGCCCACTCCCCGTCAGTCCGACCAACCCCGTCACCCCTTCAGTCCCGTTCCTCTGTCAACTCACCCCTTATCGCTCTCTGCCCTCCCCTCCCTCCCTATCACCATCTCCCCAAACCCCTCATCACCCTCCACCATCCCCTCCCTCACCTCTCTCCCTATCACCATCTCCCCAAACCCCTCATCACCCACCATCCCCTCCCTCACCTCTCTCCCATCACCATCTCCCCAAACCCCTCATCACTGTCCACCATCTCCCCAAACCCCTCATCACCCACCATCCCCTCCCTCGCCTCTCTCCCATCACCATCTCCCCAAATCCCTCATCACTATCCACCATCTTCTCAAACCCTTCATCACTCTCTACCCTCCCCTCCCTCACCTCTCCCATCACCATCTCCCCAAACCCCTCATCACCCTCCACCATCCCCTCCCTCACCTCTCTCCCCAACTCCTATCCAACCACCCTCATCACCCTTGGCATCTTCTCCCTCCCACTCCCTCTACCCCCACCCTGTCTCTCCCCAGCCCCCACCCCATCTACCCCATCTCTTCATTTCTCTCGAACTCCCCCCACCCCAACTCTCTCTATCTCTCTACCCCCCAGGCCTGACTTACTCTCTTCCCCCTACCCCCATCTCCACACAACCCCGTCTCTGTCCCTACCCCACCGGCCCATCTCCCCCTCTACCCCACCTCCTTTCTGCCCCTGCCCTTCTCTCCCCCCGTCCGCACTGGCCTATATCTCCCCCTCTCCCTGCCCCGCCTCGTCTGTCTTCATCCGCCCCGTCTCTCAATCCCCAGCCCCTTGCCCGTCTCTCCCCCCTCCTCCCCACAGTCATGTCTCTCTTCACCTAACCCATCGGTGGCTGCCCGTGTCCCACCTCTCCCCACCCAGGCAATTTCTCCCCCCCCCCGCGTCTCACCCCCGTCTCGTCTCTCCCCCTCCGTCTCCCCGTCCCGTCTTCCCCCTCCGTCCCCCCATCCCCTCTCACCCCCGTCCCGTCTCCCCGTCCCGTCTGTCCGCTCCGTCCCCCCATCCCGTCACTCCCCCTCCGTCTCCCCGTCCCGTCTCACCCCGGTCCCGTCTCACCCCCGTCCCGTCCCGTCTCCCCCCCGTCCCGTCTCCCCCCCGTCCCGTCTCCCCCCGTCCTGTCTCACCCCCCTCCGTCTCCCCCCCGCCCCGTCTCATCCCCCTCCGTCTCCCCGTCCCGTCTCACCCCGGTCCCGTCTCTCCCCCCTCCGTCTCCCCCCCGCCCCGTCTCATCCCCCTCCGTCTCACCCCCACCCCGTCTCACCCCCACCCCGTCACTCCCCCGTCCCGTCTCATCCCCCTCCGTCTCTTCACCACAACTCCCTTCACCCGTCCCGTCTCTCCCCCTGCCCCCCCCCATTGCCCGGTCCCCACCCCCACCCCCGGTTTAAATTGGCGCCTCACCGAGCCCTTCCTGAAACAAACGGCAGCTCACCGGGCAACCGCTCTGAATCTATTGGACGCTCCGAGTCACGTGTCTCATCCACCGCCTCAGCTGATTGGCCGAGGCGGCGCCGACCTGCGATTTCAAACTGCGGACGGTTGGCATCAGAGCCCGCGCTCTTGGTCAGCGAACAGCGGCGGCGGCGGCGGCGGCGGCGCGGGAGCGCGCGTCCTCGGGTAAGCGCACGGCGGCGGGAGCGCGCGTCCTCGGGCAAGCGCACGGCGGCGGGAGCGCGCGTCCTCGGGCAAGCGCTCGGCGGCGGGAGCGCGCGTCCTCGGGCAAGCGCTCGGCGGCGGCGGCGCGGGAGTTGTCCTGTCTCCGACACTGCCCCCCCTCTCCAGGGGTCAAAGTAAGTTTCAGAACCGGAACCAGAGAAAACCCGCAGACCCAGGTACCGCGCACAAACTCAGCAGTCACGGCAAGGAAAGTCGACGTTCCGGGCTGAGCCCCCACCAGCAGCAGCTGGACATATAAAAGTCGCGGAGTCAGAGTTGGGGAGTGGGGGGGGTGGGGTGGGGAGTGGGGGGGGTGGGGTGGGGACTGGGGTGGGGTGGAGTGGGGAGTGGGGTGGGGAGTAGAGTGTGGTGGGGTGAGGTGTGGAGTGGGGTGGGGAGTGGGGTGGGGTGGGGGGTGGGGAGTGGGGTGGGGTGGGGAGTGGGGGGGGAGTGGGGAGTGGGGAGTGGGGAGTGGGGTGGGGTGGGGTTTATCCACACGATTCAGGAGCGCAGCTCGAGGGGTACCACCTGTTGTCGTCGTAGTCATAGTCATCCCGGGGGAAATTGGTTTTCGTTACAGTTGCATCATAAATAATAAATAGTAATAGAGCCATAAGTAGTTAAATAGTAATATGTAAATTATGCCAGTAAATTATGAAATAAATCCAGGACCAGCCTATTGGCTCAGGGTGTCTGACCCTCCAAGGGAGGAGTTGTAAAGTTTGATGGCCACAGGCAGGAATGACTTCCTATGACACTCTGTGTTGCATCTCGGTGGAATGAGTCTCTGGCTGAATGTACTCCTGTGCCCACCCAGTACATTATGTAGTGGATGGGAGACATTGACCAAGATGGCATGCAACTTGGACAGCATCCTCTTTTCAGACACCACCGTCAGAGAGTCCAGTTCCATCCCCACAACATCACTGGCCTTACGAATGAGTTTGTTGATTCTGTTGGTGTCTGCTACCCTCAGCCTGCTGCCCCGGCACACAACAGCAAACATGATCGCACTGGCCACCACAGACTCGTAGAACATCCTCAGCATCCTGCTAACCTGGCGTTGTGTGACCCGAGACTCCTGTACCTCCTCCCCGATTAGATAAGGAGGCCTGGATGGTGGGATGACGGCGCTCCCTGTAGATGTGTTCAATGGAGCGGAGGGCTTTGCCCATGGTGGCCTGGGCCGTGCCCACTACAATCTGTAGCCTTTTCCTTTCAAGGGCATTGGCGATGCCAGCCACGCCACCAACCCGCTGAGCCTCTCTCTCTTCCACGGGTGACCCAGTTCCCTCGTTCCGGGCTCGGGCTGTCGTCAGCCGGGGATTATTCCGCTAAAACCGGGCTGGATCAAGGCGGATTTAGACGTGCTGTTGACCTGAGAGGCGGTGTTCGCCACCCGCGCCCGCCGGCTGCGATCAGACACCCGCTCCTGTCGGCGGACGCCCCTCTCACCCGTAACCAGCGAGTCCGAGGGGCCCCTCGGCACAGGACCCGGCGGATGGCGGACGTGGATGAGCCGGTCCCGGGCGAGTCCGAGGCCATCAGCAAGGACGAGGTGGAAGAAGAGCCGGCGCCCGGACCCCGGGGCCAGACCCTCAGACACAAGGTGATACACTATGCCGACCGGGTCTTCTTCGTCTTCCTCGCACTGCTGCTGCTGGTCCTCAGCGCCGAGGTCGTCTACAAGGTCTGGTACATCACCCACTGGTCGGCTATCGGCCGCTACCTGGCATACTGGCTGTGGACCGCACAGGACGAGGAGGCAGAGCTATGAGCAGCGGCCGAGGCCAGACTCGGGGAGGGACTCGGCCCCCGCCCCCCGACCCCGGTAACGTGTATCACTGACATCCCGTACCTGGTTCGCATCTGGAACGCGAGGCCTGCGCTTGGTCGGCGAAATTTACCCAACCGGCGGTGTCGGCCATCGGAGGAGCGAGCCCCTCACAACCGCGATAGCGATCGGGTGGGCGGTAAGGCCACCAGAGAAAGGAGCCATCTGTTTATTATCCCTCTCAACCCCGTTCACCTGCTTTTCCCCGTAACTTTGATGCCCTGACTAATGAAGACCTCCGCGTTAAATACGCCAACTGCTCGGCTCTTCGGGCCAATAAATTTCATAGATTCACCACCCAGTGGCTCAGGAAATTCCTCCTCGTCCCCGTTCTAAATGGACGTTCCTCTATTCCTAGGCTGTGTCCTCTCTGGTCCAAGACTCCCCCATCGCCGGCAACATCTTCTCCACATCCGCTCTATGGAGTCATTTGATAGGTTTCCTTGGGATCCCTCCCCGTCCCATTCTTCTAAACATCCGCGAGTGCAGGCCCAGGGGCATCAACGTCCAACCCTCCCTTTCGTGAGCCTCCTCCTGGGACTTAAATCCCTGTGGTATTTGTCGTGGACGCGGCTTCCCCCTGTCCTGTCCCGTGATGTGTGGCAATCAATCAGTGAGCGGCCACATTCAGAATCACAGTTACCATCCCTGATGAAATGGCTTGCGACAGCGGTGCAGTGCCAGACTTGAAATTACAAGAAGAGATAGATTGAAAAGTAGCGCAAAAAAATAGAGGAAGATGGTGAGGTAGTTTTCATAGATTCATTGGCCATTCAGAAATCTGACGACAGAGGGGAAGAAGCTGTTCCTAAAATGTTGAACGTGGGTCTTCAGGCTCCGGTACCCCCTCCCTGGTGGTAATATGCTGACTTTGAGCATCAAGTCATGAAGGAACCATCACAAACTCCCTCATCCTCCGATGAGGCTAACGCTGCAAGCCACCTTTAGGAGGGCGAATCAGCGAAATGCATTCGGCCCAGATATGGTACCAACGACGTGTACACCGATCAGCAGACTGGAGTGTTCACTGAGATCTTTCACCTCTTGCTTTGACCAATTGCTTCGAGAAGGGTCTCGGCCTGAAACGTTGTCTGTACCTCTTCCTAGAGATGCTGCCTGGCCTGCTGCTGTGTGAGGCTTCAGTTATACCGGTGACCCGCCTCAGGGAGTATCGCGGAGTAGCCACTCACATCAGCAGTGATGAGGTGTTTCGCGAGGTTGGCGATGAAACATAACGACTCTTGTTTGAGGTCCGCTCCTATCTGACAACTCAGCAGGTGTCATGTCTTTGGCTCTTGACCCAACCCTGGAACACCTGGACAGCAACGATGCAAATGACCGGACGCTTTTTGTCGACTACAGCTCAGCATTCGATACCACCATCCCCTCAAAACTAACCGATAAGCTCTCAGAACTTGACCTCAGTACCTCCTTGTGCATTTCCTCACTTACGGACCGCAGTCCCGATTGGCGGCAGCATCTCCACAATCTCCACCACAAGGCTGTTGCTTCGCCTCCCGTTCCACTCACTTCACACCTGTGACTGTGTGGCTCAGCACATACTCCAGTTTGCCGATGACACCACTGCGGTAGACTGAATGGAAGACGGCGATAAATCAGTATACAGGAGGGAAGTTGAAAATCTGAATGAGTGGTCCATAACAACAACCACTTGCTCAATGTCAGCAAGAGCCGATTATTGACTTCAGGAGAAGGAAACCAGACGTCCGTAAATTTGAATTTATTTAAATCTTACAACCATCCCACAACATGAGTGAGTAAAAATCTTTGTGTTATGGCTCCGTTGCAATGTACAGACATGTGAATTTAAGAGTGTAATGATCTGTAGAAAGAAGCTGTCCCGTAGCCGGTTGATCCTGGCTCTAATGCTGTGGTAGTGTTTGCCAGACGGAAGTATTTTATAGTTGGGGTGATCGGTGTTCCCTGATGATCTTCCAGGCCTTCTTTCTGCATCTGCCACTGTAAATGTCCTCAGTGGAGGGAAGTTCACACCCACAGATGTGCTGGGCTGTCCGTACCACTCTCTGCGGTGCCCAGCGATCACGGTTGGTGCAGTTCCCACAGCCGGTCAGGATGCTCTCAATGGTGCCCCTGTAGAAGCTCTCGAGGATTTGGGGGCCCATGCTGGACGACTTCAGTCACCTGACGTGGAAGAGACACTGTTGTGCTTTTTTTTTCCACAAAGCCGATGTGTACAGTCCAGGTGAGATCATCGGTGATGTGTATACCAAGGAACTTGAAACTACTCACCCTCTCAGCTGCAGACCCATTGATGTTGCTTGGGGTAAGCCCGTCTCTGTTTCTCCCGTAGTCCACAATCAGCTCTTTTGTGTTTTGGACATTGAGTCCTCATCAGGGGAATCAGAGAGAGAGAGAGAGGGTCAGCAGCTTTAAATTCCCGAGTTATTATTTCGGAGGATCTGTCCTGGGCCCAGTACGCAACACCTCTACTCCCTTAGGAGTTTGCGGAGATTCAGTACGACATCTAAAACTTTGACAAACTTCTAGAGTGGAGAGCATATTGACTGGCTGCATCACGGCCTGGTATGGACACTTGAATGGAAAAATGATACAAAACGGAGGATAGAGCCCAGTCCAACCCGGGTAAAGCCCTTGACACCATTGAACACCTCTACATGAAATGCCGTTGCAGGAAGGCAGCAACCATCGTCAGAAACTCCCACCTCGCAGGACATGCTCTCTCCTCACTGCCGCCATCATGGAGAAGGTACAGGAGCCTCAGGACTCTCACAACCAGGTGCAAGAACAGTTACTACCCCTCACCCCTCACCCATCAGGCTGTGGAACCAGAGAGGATAACTTCACTCACACCATCCTGAACTGTTCCAACAACCAGTGGACTCTCGTCCAAGGACTCTTCATCTCATGTTCTCAATATTTATTACTGATTTATTTATTATTATTATTTATTATTTTTATATTTGCACAGTTTGTTATTTTCTGCACATTGGTTGATCACCCTAGTTGGAGTGGTCTTTCAGTGATTCTGTTATGGTGATTATTCTACTTCTGGTGTTCCCATAACCATTGGTCTCACTTTAAGGACACTTTATCTTGTTATTTACTGCTCTTTATTTACATCTGCATTTGCGCAGTTTGTTGTCGATTGATCCTGTTTACAGTCACTGTTCTATAGATTTACTGGGTATGCCCGCAGGATTGTTTATGGTGATGTGTATGCACTCTGATAATAAATCTTACTTTGAACTTCAATGTATTGAGTACATCCGTAGAAAAGTGAATCTCGGGGTTGTATATGGTAATATATATATATATATATATATATATATGTACTTTGATAATAACTTTATGTTGAACTGCATTACTAAAATTAACCCCCTTACAGTCAGTTTTAGGAAATGCTTGATACAAACCCAGAGTAGTGGAATCGATTTAGCGATGAATGATAATTTTAATAATATATTGTAAAAATAACAAACCAGGGGTGTAAACTTTAAAAAATGCCGGACCAAATAACAACAGCACAAAAGGATCGTTTATCTTTTCACCAATTTATTTCTTCGAGTTCAACCGGAGAGTGAACTTGGTCCCGACATCAGGGGAGAAGCGTCTCATCCCTCTGGTGGTTCCACAAGTTCACTGTTCGCCTTCCAGAACTGTTACAATTTATAAGGCCACCAATACAAAAGAACAATCAGTTTGATAGACACTCCAGCCACTTTAATTAAAGAAAGAAATGTCCTACCTGGTTTGTTGGAGCCAAAACTTAATTACAAAGTTAAGAACATCCACCAATTTGTGCTTTAATTAAGAAAGGAATGTCCTGTCTAATTCCCATCAGGTACTGCCTTTTGTCGACACTAAAAGGTGGGAAAAATCAGGAGATATCTTATGTGGATCTGTGTGAACTTTAACCATAACCTTGCTCCAAATAAGCAACTGTGAGACATTATTCAAACACACTGCAGTAACTCACAAAATACACAAACATAGTTGGTACTTAACCCATTATTTACAGGAATCTGAGAATCCCCTAATTCCCTTAAACTTCAACGGGGGGGGGAAGAGGGAGGACACAAAACAAGAGAGGGAAGAAACTAATCACTACAGTACAAGGTAAACTTTAGGCAGGGAAAGTGAAAGTTTGGAGCAACTGGTTCAATCCGGCTGGTTGGATGAAACATAGAAACATAGAAAACCTACAGCACAATACAGATCCTTCGGCCCACAAAGCTGTGCTGGACATGTCCTTACCTTAGAACTACCTCGGCTTACCCACACCCCTCTATTTTTCTAAGCTCCATCCAGGAGTCTCTTAAAAGACCCTGGCGTATCCGCCTCCACCACCGTCACCAGACTCACCACTCTCTGCATAAAAAACTTACCCCTGACGTCTCCTCTGTACCTACTTCCAAGCACCTTAAAATTCTGCCCTCTCATGCTAGCCATTTCAGCCTTGGTGAAAAGCCTCTGACTATCCACACGATCAATGCCTCTCATCATCTTATACACCTCTATCAGGTCACCTCTCATCCTCCGTCGCTCCAAGGAGAAAAGGCCTAGTTCACTCAACCTATTCTCATAAGGCATGCTCCCCAATCCAGGCAACATCCTTGTAAATCTCCTCTGCACCCTTTCTATGATTTACACATCCCTCCTGTAGTGAGGCGACCAGAAATGAGCACAGTACTCCAAGTGGGGTCTGACCAGGGTCCTATATAGCTGCAATATTATCTCAGCTTGTAAACTCAATCCTACGATTGATGAAGGCCAACGTACCGTATGCCTTCTTAACCACAGAATCAACCTGCGAGTCCTATGGACTCAGACCCCAAGATCCCTCTAATCCTCCACACTGCCAAGAGTCTTACCATTAATACTATATTCTGCCATCATATTTGACCTACCAAAATGAACCACCTCACACTTATCTGGGTTGAACTTTATCTGCCAGTTCTCAGCCCAGTTTTGCATCCTATCAATGTCCCGCTGTAACCTCTGATAGCCCTCCACACTATCCACAACACCCCCAACTTTTGTGTCATCAGCAAATTTACTAACCCATCCCTCCACTTCCTCATCCAGGTCATTTATAAAAATCATGAAGAGTAGGGGTCCCAGAACAGATCCCTGAGGCACACCACTGGTCACTGACCTCCATGCAGAATATGACCCATCTACAACCACTCTTTGCCTTCTGTGGGCAAGCCAGTTCTGGATCCACAAAGCAATGTGGAGGCCAATTCTATGGATTCTTTCAAAAAAGAGTTAGATAGAGCTCTTAAAGATAGCGGAGTCAAGGGATATGGGGGAGAAGGCAGGAACTGGATACTGATTGTGGATGATCAGCCATGATCACAGTGAATGGTGGTGCTGGCTCGAAGGGCTGAATGGCCTACTCCTGCACCTATTGTCTATTGTCAATGTCTCCTTGGATCCCATGCTTCCTTACTTTCTCAATAAGCCTTGCATGGGGTACCTTATCAAATGCCTTGCTGAAATCCATATACACTACATCTATAGCTCTACCTTCATCAATGTGTTTAGTCACATCCTCAAAAAATTCAATCAGGCTCATAAGGCATGACCTGCCTTTGACAAAGCCATGCTGACTATTCCTAATCATATTATGCCTCTCCAAATGTTCATAAATTCTGCCTCTCAGGATCTTCTCCATCAACTTACCAACCACTGAAGTAAGACTCACTGGTCTATAATTTCCTGGGCTAACTCTACTGCCTTTCTTGAATAAGGGAACAACATCCACAACCCTCCAATCCTCCAGAACCTCTCCCGTCCCTATTGATGATGCAAAGATCATCAGCAGAGGCTCAGCAATCTCCTCCCTCACCTCCCACAGTAGCCTGGGGTACATCCCATCCGGTCCCAGTGACTTATCCAACTTATGCTTTCCAAAAGCTCCAGCACATCCTCTTCCTTAATATCTATGAGTGATTGATGAGAACTGGGGCTAAATAGGTTGCCGGTGATGAGTCTGGAGTGAGTGGCAGGTCAATCCCATTAGCTGGGTGGAGACTGGGAGGTGCCAGTGGGAGTAGGCCTTGCAGTTGGGAGTCACTCTAGAACCCACAAGAGGTATTTAGAAACAAATCATTAATCCAGTTCCCAAACACACAGAACTTCAGTGCATTCCATATGATATAGGAGCAGAATTAGGCCATTTGGCCCATCAAGTCTGCTCCACCAGTTCATCATGGCTGGTCCAATTTTCCTCTGAGCCCCAATCTCCTGCCTTCTCCCCATATCCCTTCATGCCTTGACCAATCAAGAATCTATCAACCTCTGTCTTAAATATACGTAAAAACCTGGCCTCCATATCTGCCCGTGGCAAAGAATTACACAGATTCAGCACTCTCTGGCTAAAGAAATTCCTCCTCATCTCAGCTCTAAAAGGACTGAGCTGTGTCCTCTGGTCATAGACTCTCCCACGACAGGAAACATCCTCTCCACATCTACTCTATCAAGGGCTTTCACCATCCGATAGGTTTCAATGAGGTCATCCCTCACTCTTCTGAATTGTAGTGAATACAGGCCCAGAGCTATTAAGTGCTCTTCACATGACAAGCCATTCAATCCTGGAATCAGTCTCATGAACCTCCTTTGTACCCTCTCCAGTTTCAGCACATCCTTTCTAAGGTAAATGTTCACAATACTTTTCACCAGTCCTTTATAAAGTCTGTACATCCTGACTGCGGTCGAGACAGACACAATTAATGAAGAGTTCAGAGGAAGCAGCTTTGGGGGAATGGAAAATTTCCTGCCGGTTTTAGCTCTCAGTGACACCACTGGCCAGTCAGCTCGACAACTGGGGTTGGCAGCTCATCTAGGAGAAGGAAAACTCTGATCTCAAGCCTCCGCTTCCTGAAGACTATACACCTTCACCGGGAAGCTTTCAGGCGTAAACCCAAAGGAAAACTCTGGGGTTTGAGTCCCTGAGGCAGTCTTACGTTGAGTTCAATACTGACTGGCAACTCCTGTGACGTCGCTGGGTCCGAACTGTATTAGTATCTGTCGTCCCTTTGGATTCATCAGCTGCGTGGAGAGGGGGAGCCTGCTGCGTGCACAACAGCCTGCCCTCTGCATCGTACTGCCCTGGCTCGCGTATCATGCAGACAGCTGAGATGCAGCATCCATGGTCGAGCCTGACCAATGGAGGGCCTTGAAAGTCACAACTGCAATGGCAGGAGCATTACTCTTCACTAAGATCATCAGACACGGGTAAGGCCATTACTCTTCACTAAGATCATCAGACAGGGGTAAGGCCATTACTCTTCACTAAGATCATCAGACAGAGGTAAGGCCATTACTCTTCACTAAGATCATCAGACGGGGTAAGGCCATTACTCTTCACTAAGATCATCAGACAGGGGTAAGGCCATTACTCTTCACTAAGATCATCAGACACGGGTAAGGCCATTACTCTTCACTAAGATCATCAGACAGGGGTAAGGCCATTACTCTTCACTAAGATCATCAGACAGGGGTAAGGCCATTACTCTTCACTAAGATCATCAGACAGGGGTAAGGCCATTACTCTTCACTAAGATCATCAGACGGGGTAAGGCCATTACTCTTCACTAAGATCATCAGACAGGGGTAAGGCCATTACTCTTCACTAAGATCATCAGACAGGGGTAAGGCCATTACTCTTCACTAAGATCATCAGACGGGGTAAGGCCATTACTCTTCACTAAGATCATCAGACACGGGTAAGGCCATTACTCTTCACTAAGATCATCAGACAGGGGTAAGGCCATTACTCTTCACTAAGATCATCAGACAGGGGTAAGGCCATTACTCTTCACTAAGATCATCAGACGGGGTAAGGCCATTACTCTTCACTAAGATCATCAGACAGGGGTAAGGCCATTACTCTTCACTAAGATCATCAGACAGGGGTAAGGCCATTACTCTTCACTAAGATCATCAGACAGGGGTAAGGCCATTACTCTTCACTAAGATCATCAGACAGGGGTAAGGCCATTACTCTTCACTAAGATCATCAGACAGGCCATTCTAAAAAGCTTCACTGCCAGAGGGCGGGGCAGTAAGAAAGGGGGAGAAATGAGGCCACAGGAAATAGAACTCTAAGCCTAATCTCACTGGCAGGGAAGATACTGATCATTTGGAAAAGGCAGAGACACATGGGTCTTTACCATGGGCAAATCAATCTGAATTTTGTTGTCTGTTGATGGATATACAGTGAGTAAAGGAGGGGGTTTAGGACACAGCCCTGGGGGCACCTGTATTGAGGGTCAGAGGGGCAGAGGTGAGGGAGCCCACTCTTACCACCTGCCGACCATCTGACAGGAAATCCAGGATCCAGCTGCACGAGGCAGGGTGAAGGCCGAGGTCTCTGAGCTTCTTGTCGAGCCTGGAGGGAATTATGGTGTTGCATGTAGTCCAAGAACAGCATTCTCACATAAGCATCCCTCTTCTCCAGATGTGTAAGGACGGTGTGTCGAGCTGTCGCTATGGCATCGTCTGTCAATCAGTTGTGTCGGTAAGTGAATTGTAGGGGTCCATTCTGGGTGGTAGCAAGCTGCAGATGTAATCCTTGACCAGCCTCTCAAAGCATTTATTTATTACTGAGGTGAGTGGGAGGGGGAGAGGGGAGCTGGGGGTGGGGGGAGTGTTTGGGGTTCTAACGTTTAACTGTCACTCATTCTTTGGAGCACTCCTCTGTTTCTGTGGATGTTTGCGAAGAAAGAGATTTTTCAGGATGTATATTGTATACATTTCTCTGACGTTCAGTGTATCTATATTGAATATTACTGAGTGCGACAGGACGTCAGTCGTTCAGACATGCTGCCTTGGTCTTTTCAGGTACAGGAACGACAGTGGATGTTTTGAAGCAGGAAGGCACTCTACACTGGGAGAGGGAGAGATTAGAAATGTCTGTAAACACATCTACCAGTTGCGCTGCGCACATCCTGAGTACTCGCCCTGGGATGCTGTCCGGTACCACGGCCTTGCGACTGTTCACCCGTTAGAAACACCTTCGTACTTCAGCCTCAGAGATGATCAAAGTGCAGATCGCTTCAATGGCTCTCCTCAGGGACTCAGAGTTGGCGACGTTAAACCAAGAGTAAAAAAGATTTAGCTCATCTGGGAGAGAGGCGGCGATGTTGGCTGCGCCACTGCGCATAGCTTTGAAGCCTGCGATGGTGTGCAGACCTTGCCATACACTGCGTGTGTCGTTGGTGGAGAGTTGTGTCTGGATCCTGTCCCTGTATTGTCGTTTCGCTGCCTCGATGACTTTGCGCTGATCGTAGCTGCGTTTCTTGAGTCCCCGCTGATCACCGGCAACGTTAGCTCTGCGTCGGCGGTAAGTGCTGCCCACACGGAACCGTCGATCCAGAGGGTTTCTGGTTCGGATAGACCTTGTCCGATTTCTGGGGGGCAACTGCGACCCCTAGGAGGCATACAAGACTGTTACATGTACACAAAAATAATCAGTTTGTGTGCACGTGTAACAGACAATTAATTGTTAACCTGTAAAGGAAATAACAACTAAACAGTCTAATCTAACAGTCAGATCCAACAATGCGTGGGTAAGCCCTTGGTAATTTCTCAGGTAAGGACATGTTGGGCACAGCATTGTGGGCCGAAGGGCCTGTATTGTGCTGTGGGTTTTCTATGTTCCTGACGCAGAGAGATGTTGGAATCCTGCACCCAGAATGAAACATACTGTGCAATGTGTGCTTTGCAGCAACAACCAGCCCAGTTCACGGATGTTCTGGGGTTGGACAGCAAGCATCCGGTGCCAACAGACCAATACAGAACCTGCTGACCATAACCTGCACAACTTTGGACTGTGGGAGGAAACCAGAGCACCCGGAGGAAACCCACACAGTCATCGTACAGGCAGCGGTGAGAACGGAACTGCGGTCACTGGCTCTCTAATAATGTTCCGCTACGGGCAACTCCACCATGTCCTTGGGTATAGGTAATCAATAACTAGAAACCCACTACACTGCCTTTCACCCATACACACACCTCATCAGTACCAGGCAGGAGGCAAAACTGCTGTCTGAGCACAGGCATCAGAACCCTTCTCCTGACCTCTGCACTGTCCTCTTGACCCCCAGAACCCTTCCCTCTGCCCCTAGCACTGTCCTCCTGACCCCCAGAACCCTTCTCCTGACCTCTGCACTGTCCTCCTGACCCCCAGAACCCTTCCCTCTGCCCCTAGCACTGTCCTCCTGACCCCCAGAACCCTTCCCTCTGCCCCTAGCACTGTCCTCCTGACCCCCAGAACCCTTCCCTCTGCCCCTAGCACTGACCTCCTGACCCCCAGAACCCTTCCCTCTGCCCCTAGCACTGCTCCACTGACCCCAGAACCCTTTTCTTGACTCTACCCCTGCTGTCTTGACCCTAGCACTCTGCTCCTAACCCTTTCCACCCCGTGCTCTTTTCTCACTGCTGCCATCAGGTAGAAGGTACAGGAGACTCAGGACTCACAGCACCAGGTTCAAGAACAGTTACTATCACTCAACCATCTGGCTTTGAACAAAAGAGGATAACTACATGAGCTGCCTTAATAACTATTGCCTGGTAGCACTCACATCTACAGTGATGAAATGCTTTGAGAGGATGGTCATGACAAGACTGAACTCCTGCCTCAGCAAGGACCTGGACCCATTGCAATTTGCCTATCGCCACAATAGGTCAACAAAAGATGCGATCTCAATGGCTCTCCACACGGCTTTACACCACCTAGACAACACAAGCACCTATATCAGGATGCTGTTCATCGACTATAGCTCAGCATTTAATACCATCATTCCCACAATCCCGATTGAGAAGTTGCAGAACCTGGGCCTCTGTACCTCCCTCTGCAATTGGATCCTCGTCTTCCTAACTGGAAACCACAATCTGTGCGGATTGATGATAACGTATCCTCCTCGCTGACGATCAACACTGGTGCACCTCAGGGGTGTGTGCTTAGCCCACTGCTCTACTCTCTCTATACCCATGACTGTGTGGCTAGGCATAGCTCAAATACCATCTGCAAATTTGCTGATGATACAACCATTGTTGGTAGAATCTCAGGTGGTGACGAGAGGGCGTACAGGAGTGAGATGTGCCAACTAGTGGAGTGGTGTCACAGCAACAACTTGGCACTCAACATCAGTGAGACGAAAGAGCTGATTGTGGATTTCAGGAAGGGTAAGACGAAGGAACACATCCCAATCCTCAGAGGGATCAGAAGTGGAGAGAGTGAGCAGTTTCAAGTTCCTGGGTGTCAAGATCTCTGAGGATCTAACCTGGTCCCAACACATTGATATAGTTATAAAAAAGGCAAGACAGCGGCTATACTTTATTAGGAGTTTGAAGAGATTTGGTATGTCAATAAATACACTCAAAAACTTCTATAGTTTTACCATGGAGAGCATTCTGACAGGCTGCATCACTGTCTGGTATGGAGGGGCTACTGCACAGGACCGAAAGAAGCTGCAGAAGGTTGTAAATCTAGTCAGCTCCATCTTGGGTACAATCCTACAAAGTACCCAGGACATCTTTAGAAAGCGGTGTCTCAGAAAGGCAGCATCAATAACTAGAAACCCACTACACTGCGTTTCACCCATCCACACACCTCATCCGTACAGGGCAGGAGGAAAAACTGCTGTCTGAGCACAGGCATCAGAACCCTTCTCCTGACCCCTGTCTCTACCCTTCTGACCCCCAGAACCCTCCTCCTGACTCCTGCCCTCCACTGACCCCAGAACCCTTCTCCTGACCCCAGCACTGTGCTCCTGACCCCCAGAACCCTTCTCCTGATACCTGCCCCTGCCCTCCTGACCCCCAGAACCCTTCCCTCTGCCCCTAGCACTGCTCCACTGACCCCAGAACCCTTTTCTTGACTCTACCCCTGCTGATTTGACCCTAGCACTCTGCTCCTGACCCTTTCCACCCCGTGCTCTTTTCTCATTGCTGCCCTCCAGCACCCAGGACATGCTCTTTTCTCACTGTTACCATCAGGTGGGAGGTACAGAAGGCTGAAGGCACACACTCAGCGATTCAGGAACAGCTTCTTCCCCTCTGCCATCCGATTCCTAAATGGACATTGAATCTTTGGACACTACCTCACTTTTTTTTAATATACAGTATTTCTGTTTAGAACCATAGAACACTACAGCAGAGAAAACAGTCCATTCGGCCCTTCTAGTCTGTGCCAAAACTTCATTCCGCTAGTCCCATTGACCTGCACCCAGTCCATAACCCTCCAGACCTCTCCCATCCATGTATCTATCCAATTTATTCTTAAAACTTAGGAGTGAGCCCGCATTTACCACGTCAGATGGCATCTTGTTCTACACCCCCACCATTCTCTGAGTGAAGAAGTTCCCCCTCACCCTAAAGCCATGCCTTCTCCTATTTATCTCTCCTAATCTAAGTGGAAAGAGTCGACTCGCATTTACTCTGTCTATACCCCTCATAATTTTGTAAACCTCTATCAAATCTCCCCTCATTTTTCTATGCTCCAAGGAATAAAGTCCTAACCTGTTCAATCTTTCCCTGTATCTCAACTCCTGTAGACCTGGCAACATCCTAGTAAATCTTCTCTGTACTCTTTCAATCTTACTGATATCATTCCTATGGTTAGGTGACCAGAACTGTACACAATACTCCAAATTTGGTGTCACCAGTGTCTTATACAACCTCACCATAACATCCTAACTCCTATAGTCAATACTTTGATTTACGAATGCCAGGATGCCAACAGCCTTCTTTACAACCCTATCCACCTGTGACGCCACTTTCAGGAAATTATGTATCTGAACTCCCAGATCCCTTTGTTCCTCCGCACTCCTCAGTGCCCTGCCATTTACTGCGTATGTCCTATCTTGATTTGTCCTTCCAAAATGCAACACCTCACACTTGTCTGCATTAAATTCCATCTGCCATTTTCTGGCCCATTTTTCCAGTTGGTCCAGATCTCTCTGCAAGCTTTGAAAGCCTTCCTCGCTGTCCACAACGCCTCCGATCTTAGTGTCATCAGCAAACTTGCTGATCCAATTTACCACATTATCATCTAGATCATTAATATAGACAACAAACAACAATGGTCCCAGCACAGATCCCTGAAGCACACCACTAGTCATAGGCCTCCAGTCTGATAAGCAATCATCCACTACCACTTTCTGTCTTCTCCCAGACAGTCAATTTCAAATCCAGTTTGCAACCTCTCCATAGGTACCTAGTGTCTGAACCTTCTGAACTAACCTCCCACGTGGGACCTTGTCAAAGGCCTTACTAAAGTCCATGTAGACAACATCCACAGCCTTTCCTTCATCTACTTTCTTGGTAACCTCCTCGAAAAACTCTACAAGATTCGTTAAGCACGATCTACCATGCACAAAGCCATGCTGATTATCCTTAATCAGCCCTTGGCTGTTCAAATACTTGTATATCCGATCTCTCAGAACACCTTCCAATAATTTACCTACTACTGATGTCAGGCTCACTGGCCTGTAATTACCTGGTTTACTTTTGGAGCCTTTTTTAAACAACGGAACAACATGAGCTACCCTCCAATCCTCCTGCACCACACCCGTGGCTAAGGACATTTTAAATATTTCTGCCAGGGCCCCTGCAATTTCTACACTAGTCTCTCTAAAGATCCAAGGAAATACCATGTCAGGCCTGGGGGATTTATCTACCTTTATTCGCTGTAAGACAGCAAGCACCTCCTCCTCTTGAATCTCCGTATGTTCCATGACACTACTGCTTGTTTCCCTTCCTTCCATATACACTATGCCAGTTTCCTGAGTAAATACTGATGCAAAAAAATTGTTTAAGATCTTCCCCATCTCCTGAGGCTCCACATAGATGACCACTCTGATCTTCTCGGGGACCAGTTTTGTCCCTTACTATCCTTTTACTCTTAATATACTTGTAGAAACCCTTTGGGTTTACCTTCACATTATCTGCCAAAGCAACCTCATGTCTTCCTTTTGCCTTCCTGATTTCCTCCTTTAGTATTTTCTTACATTTTCTATACTCTACAAGTACCTCATTTGTTCCTTGTTGCCTATACCTGCTATACAACTCTCTCTTTTTCTTAACCAGGTCACCAATATCCCTTGAAAACCAAGGTTCCCTATGCCTGTTAACTTTGCCTTTAATCCTGGCAGGAACATGCAAACTCTGCACTCTCAAAATTTCGCCTTTGAAGGCCTTCCACTTACTGAACACATCCTTGTCAGAAAACAACTCATCCCCATCCACTCTTCCTAGGTCCTTTCTCATTTCCACAAAATTGGCCCTTCACCAATTTAGAACCTTAACTCAAGGACCAGACCTATCCTTATCCATAATTAACTTGAAACTAATGACATTATGGTCACTGGACCCAAAATGTTCACCTACACATACCTCTGTCACCTGACCTGTCTGGTTCCCTAATAGAGATCAAACATCGAATCCTCTCTCGTTGTTAACTCTATATATTGATTTAGAAAACTTTCCTGAACACATTTGACAAACTCCAGGCCATCCAGCCCTTTCACAGTGTGGGAGTCCCAGTCAGTATGTGGAAAGTTAAAATCCCCTACTATTACAACTTTCTGTTTCTTACATCGGTCTGCTATCTCTCTACAAATTTGCTCCTCCAATTCTCTCTGACTATTGGTTGGTCTATAATACAACCCTATTAGTGTGGTCACACCTTTCCCGTTCCTCAGCTCCACCCATATGGCCTCTGTAGACGAGCCCTCCGGGCTGTCCTGTCTACGCACAGCTGTGATATTTTCCCTGACTAGTAATGCCACTCCTCCCCCTGTCATCCCTCCCCCTCTATCACGTCTGAAACAATGGAACCCCGGAACATTAAGCTGCCAGTCCTGCCACTCCTGCAACCAAGTCTCACTAGTAGCAATAATGTCGTAATCCCACATGGCAATCCACACCCTAAACTCATCTGCCTTACCTACAATACTCCTTGTATTGAAATTGATGCACCTGAGAACATTTCTATCACGTACAAACCTTTGATTTCTGTCTATACATGCAGTCCTCGCATGACCTTTATCCTCCTCCACCTCACTATCTGCTGTAACACTCTGGTTCCCCTCCCCCTGCAAATCTAGTTTAAACCCCCCCCCCGGAGCAGCATTAGCAAACCTTCCCACAAGGATGTTAGTCCCCCTCCAGTTCAGGTGCAACCTGTCCTGTCAGAACAGGTCCCACCATCCCTGGAACAAAGACCAATTGTCCAGAATCATGAAGCCCTCCCTCCTGCACCATCTCCTTAGCCACGTATTTAGCTGCATTATCTTCCTATTTCTAGCCTCACGAGCACGTGGCACGGGTAGCAATCCTGAGATTGCAACCCTGGAGGTCCTGTCCTTCAACTTTGCACCTAACTCCCTAAACTCTCTTTGCAGGACCTCCTTTTCCTCCCGTATTGGACCCTGCCTGGCAGATTTATCTGCACCCAATTGCCCACCATTGAGAACATCTACATAAACGCTGCCTGGACAGGGTGAAAAGCATTATCAAGGATGTATCTCACCCTAACCATGGACTTTTTACTCTCCTCCCATCCGGTAGGCGCTACAGGAGCCTCCGCTCCCGCACCAGCAGGCACAGGAAGAGCTTCTTCCCTGAGGCTGTGACCCTGCTGAACCTCACATCACAGCGCTAAGCAGTATTGCACCCATATTGTACTGTCTCAGTACTTTTATATTTGTGTGCTGTAGCACTTACTTTTTATTCGCAGTTATTCTGTAAATAACACTATTCTTTGCATTTCTGGTTAGATGCTAACTGCATTTCATTGGCTTTGCATCTGTACTCGGCACAGTGACAATAAAGTTGAATCTAATCTAATCTTCGTGAAGAATAGTGCTGGGAACTGACGGGAAAACCATCAGCTGGTGGCATCCGAGAGCTAAAACCCACTGGACACTTATCATTCTGCCAGAGCCCTGAAGCCGCCTCCTCAGTCTGACCTTTCCACTGTTTGTATCTGTCCCCATTGTAGTCAAGAACAGACTGAAGATCCAGATGTTTGTGACCTGCGTTCATGATTTCTTTCTAAATACCTCAGACCACAGCACTGTGTGGAAGGCTGGCCCTTGCACTGAGACAGAAGATGCCAGAACAAGTGCAGAGGCTGGAAAGTTTGTGTGGTGGCCCACTTGCTCTTGTCTGTGGTGGGCTTCTGTGTGCCTCAAGATCCCAATCACACCCTGAATGTGAGTCATTTTAGTACTGTGCCAGCTATCATTGCAACTTAACAAACGCCCCAGCTATGTGGGGAAAATTCATTTTATTAATGAAAATTCTAATTCTTACCAATACTTATTTATTTAGAAGTAAGAGTGCAAACAGAGCCTTCCAGCTCTTTGTTGCCAACAATCCACTCGATCTGGCTCAGGAAAGCAAAAGCCTCTTTCTCTGAAATCTGTATAGGGTCTCTGAAGTTGATGCTGCTTTGCCTCACTTTTATAGTCTCTGTGTCTGTCTCCCGGGGTAAATACAGATGCAAAGCAAAATTTAAGATCTCCCTCCCCATCTCATTCAGTGCCATACATGGATTACCCTTCCAGAAGATCAATTTTGGCCCTTACAATCCCTTTGCTCTTAATACATCTGTAGAATTACCTTAGGATTCTCCTTCACTTTGTCTGCTTGGGCAACCTTGTGCCTTCTTTTAGCCTTCCTGATTTCTTCAAAAAGACAGAATGTATGGTGATATCCAAAAAGAAGCAGAATCCTATCTGCAGGCTGAGAATAAACGGGGAAGACATGAAACAAGTACAGAACTTTTGCTACTTAGGAAGCTGGGTGACATCAGCTGGCAGGGGCGACAAGGACATCAAAAGTAGAATAGGGATGGCAAAAGACACCTTCACAAGAATGAAGAGCATACTAACCAACACTAAACTAGGCATGACAACCCACCTCAGAGTAATGAAATGTTACGTTTATCCAGTTATGTTATACAGCTCAGAATGTTGGACAATATCTATTAACATGAGGAAACAAATTGAAGCAGCAGAGATGTGGTTTTTGAGGAGGATGGAAAGAATATCATGGACAAAACGAATATCTAACGAGGATGTCATGAACAGAGCAAACCCAAAAAGAGAAATAATGTATGAGATCATGAAAAGGCAACGTAACTTCATTGGACATGTGATTAGGAAAGAGGAGTTAGAATCCATGGTAATTAAAGGAAATATTGAAGGGAAGAAAGCAAGAGAAAGACAAAGACAAATGATGATGGAGACAGCAGACAGAGAACTGGAAATGAATACCAATGAATCGATCCACTTGACCCGAAACGGGAGTGTGTGGGCCATGGCAGTCAAAGCTCAAACTGGGCAGGGAACCTGATGATGATTTATTTCCTAAGTGTTCTCCTGCAATAAGCACCTCATTTGTTCCTACCTGCCTATACCTGGTATGCACCTCCTTTTTTTCTTTTAACCAGGGCCTCAATATCTGCTGAAAACCAAGGTTCTCTACACCTGTCATCTTTACCTTTTATTCCGGCAGGTACATATAAAATTTGTACTCTCAAAATTTCACTTTTGAAGGCTTCCCATTTAACAAGTGCACCTTTACCAGAAAACAGCCTGTCCCAATCCTCATTTGCTAGATCCTTTCTGAGATTAAGAGCAAGGAAACATTCCTGAACACACTTAACAACCTCCATCCAATCTACTGTAGGAGAGTCCCAGTCAGTATGTGGACAGTTATAATCACCTGCTATAGCAACATTATGTTTCTTGCAACAGTCCGCAATCTTTCTGCAAAATCCCCGACTGTTGGGTGCTCTGTAATATATCCTCATTAACATGGTCATAGCAGAATTAGGCCATTTGGCCCATCAAGTCTGCTCTGCCATTTCATCATGGCTGATCCAATTCTCCTCCCAGCCGAAATCTCTGCCTTCTCCCTGTATCCCTTCATGCCCTGACTCAGCAAGAATCTATCAACCTCTGCCTTAAATATACATAAAGAGATGTCTTACCAACATCTGTCTCTCCACTAACTATTCCGAACTCTGGTTCTCATCCCCCTGCAACTCTTGGTTTAAACCCCACCGTGCAGCCCGAGCAAACCTTCCCACAAGGATATTAGTCCCCTTCCAGTTCAACTGCAAGCCATCTCTTCTGTACAGGCTTAGGTCCTGAGTACATCATAAAATCATGTTTTATAATCCTGCTTGAGTTCCCAGGCCTTCTTCCATCACTCTCAAATTTAAACAATCTTCCTCGAAAGATAATCGGCAGGACAGATTTTTTGAACTACGCTCCAAAACAGTGGAATTCAACACCCAAAACTGTAAGTGATGCAGACTCAAAACCTATTTAACTTTGCTTTGAAGTGACATGTTTTTTTCTTTTATTTCATGTTTATTTTCGTATTTGCACTTTGAACCATATTGCCTGTATGAAACGTGATCAGTATTACTTCAGACCGCACTGCCGTTGTGTCACTCCGTACAGGGGCCGTCAGGTGGAGCAGCACTAGAACTGGGTGCTATTAACCACCGTCTCTTCATGGTAGCGGTTTGGCCAGAGACGCAGATCGGTCTGGTTCCACACGCCAAGCACACCGAGGCCTCCAGCTCTGCCCTGTGCTTTTCACACCGACCACTCCACTTCACGACTGTTCGTCCTTCATGTCTACCTCCAGCACCTCCGTTTTCTGCTCTGCCCCTCCGTCCCTCACCCTCATGGCCACCGCCTGCCTGGTCCTTTGAAGAATGGGTTCAACTGGAAATGCCAAAGGACAAAAATATGGTCAAATCATTTGAATAGGAGTGACTCAGCAAACAGACTGCATGCTGGGGGGGGGGGTCAGAATTATCACTGACTAATGCTGTTAAATGTTATTTCGTGGCAGCAAGGCAAAAAACTTACAATAAATTATAATAAGGAACATATATAAAAATTGCAAGAAGAGAGCAAAAATGATGAGATAGTGTTCATGGGTTCAATGTCTGCTCAGAAATCTGATAGCAGTGGGGACAAAGTGTGTGTCTGCAGACTCCTGTACCTCTCCCTGATGGTAGCAATCAGAAGAGGACATGCCCTGAGTGATGAGGGTCCTTTTGGGTTGGGCACGTGGCCAAGTGGTTAACGCATTCATCTAGTGATCTGAAGGTTGCTAGTTTGAGCCTCAGCTGTGCCAGCGTGCCAGCGTGTTTGTGTCCTTGGGCAAGGCACACATTGCTCTAGTGTCTGTGCAAGGAGTGGCATGTGACCGAATCCTGAATTATCCCTTATGGACCGTGCCTTTAAAAAGAATGAGCTGCACAACACAAACAGCTTGTTACAGAGAGAGAGAGAGAGATGGGGGCAAAGACTGCTCACAGTTTGTTTGGAATTTCTGCAAGGACACTGCCAGCTTCTGAGCTCCTACAGAGAGAGAAGGGAGGACCTACTTGATGGACGGCTGGTGTTCAGCATGCTGAGATAAATACAAGGTCAGCTGGTAGACAGACAGACACATGATTTTGGACACTGGGTGAGCTTTGTTGTGCCCACAGAAAGGTGGGTTTTCAGAGGATCGATCAGTGGCTCTCACAGTGTGGAATAGGTGTGACCGGTGGGAAGTTATTAGTGTGTCCAACCCTCACCTGGGTTGATAACTTCATTACAGAAAACAGTCCCCTTTGCTGTGGTCACATTCAGTGACTTCTTAAGGATTTTGGAGGACAACGGGAAGCATCGGCTTACTCGAATAACCATAACACCTCTCTCTCTCCATCACTTCTCAACACAATACCACAAACTGAACTGAACTTTACTCATCATCGTAAGACTGTATCCCTTTACCCCCAGGCTTGAAGAAGCTTGGTTTTTATATTTCCACACATATATAAAATCATTGCTAATCTGTTTGATATATCTGATTTTATATTACTGTATCGCATAGGTACCAATAAATACCATTAGTTAATAGCAATACCAGACTCCAAAGTGTCTTCCATTTCTGCTGGTTCTTTAACCCGTCACGGGGAAAGGTAACAGGCGCCCCACACAGACTTCCAATCTGCGCCCTGTAAGGCATGAAAATGCCCGATGCAGGCCTCTCATGGTCTGAGTCGACGCTCCCTGGCTCCAATGATGGATGCCGCCTTTTTGAGGCCTCGTCTCCTGGTGTCCTCATTGCTGGGAAGCTAAGTGCCCATGGTGGAGCTGGCTGAGTTTACCACTGACTATACTGTTCTCTTTCTGAAATTCGTACTGTTGTAACCTATAGTCATTTCTATAAGCACTCTACTGCTGCCACAAAACAACAACTTATGCTATATACGTCAGTGATAATAAACCTGATTCAGATTCTTTCAGTGATAATACAGTGGCACGCAAAAGTTTGGGCACTCCTGGTCAAAAATTTCTGTTACTGTGAATAGCTAAGCGAGTAAGAGATGACCTGTTTTCCAAAAGGCATAAAGTTAAAGATGACACATTTCTTTTATATTTTAAGCAAGATTACTTTCTTATTTCCATCTTTTACAGTTTCAAAATAACAAAAAAGGAAAAGGGCCCAAAGCAAAATGGCAGTAGGTAGTAACACCCCCTTTGGCAAGTATCACAGCTTGTAAACGTTTTTTGCAGCCAGCTAAGAGTCTTTCAATTCTTGTTTGGGGGATTTTCGCCCATTCTTCCTTGCAAAAGACTTCCAGTTCTGTGAGATTCTTGGGCCATCTTGCATGCACTGCTCTTTTGAGGTCCATCCACAGATTCTCAATGATGTTTAGGTTGGGGGATTGTGAGGGCCATGGCAAAACCTTCATCTTGCGCCTCTTGAGGTAGTCCATTGTGGATTTTGAGGTGTGTTTAGGATCATTATCCTGTTGTAGAAGCCATCCTCTTTACATCTTCAGCTTTTTTACAGACAGTGTGATGTTCGATTCCAGAATTTGCTGGTATTTAATTGAATTCATTTTCCCCTCTACCAGTAAATGTTCCCCGTGCCACTGGCTGCAATACAAGCCCAAAGTATGATCAATCCACCCCCGTGCTTAACAGTTGGAGAGGAGTTCTTTGCATGAAATTCTGCACCCTTTTTTCTCCAAACATACCTCTGCTCATTGCGGCCAAAAAGTTCTATTTTAACTTCATTAATCTACAGGACTTGTTTCCAAAATGCATCAGGCTTGTTTAGATGTTCCTTTGCAAACTTCTGACACTAAATTTTGTGGTGAGGATGCAGGAAAGGTTTTCTTCTGATGACTCTTCCATGAAAGTCATATTTGTGCAGGTGTCGCTGCAGAGTAGAACAGTGAACCACCACTCCAGAGTCTGCTAAATCTTCCTGAAGGTCTTTTGCAGTCAAACGGGGGTTTTGATTTGCCTTTCTAGCAATCCTATGAGCAATTCTCTTGGAAAGTTTTCTTGGTCTTCCAGACCTCAACTCGACCTCCACCGTTCCTGTTAACTGCCATTTCTTAATTACATTATGAACTGAGGAAACGGCTACCAGAAAACACATTGCTATCTTCTTATAGCCTTTTCCTGTTTCTCCTGCTTTGTGGGCATCATTTATTTTAATTTTCAGAGTGCTAGGCATCCGCTTAGAGGAGCCCATGACTGCTGATTGTTGGGACAAGGTTTGAGGAGTCAGGGTATTTATAAAGCTTTGAAATTTGCATCTCCTGGCCTTTCCTAACGATGACTGTGAACAAGCCATAGCCCTAACAAGCTAATTAAGGTCAGAGACCTTGGTAAAAGTTATCTGAGAGCTCAAATCTCTCAGTGTGCCCAAACTTTTGCATGGTGCTCCTTTCCTTTTTTTCACTCTAAAATTGTACAAGACAAAAATAATACACTAATCTTGCTTAAAATGTTGAAAAGAATGTTTCATCTTTAACTTTATGACTTTTGGAGATCAGTTCATCTTCTAATCACTTAGCTGTTCACAGTAACAGAAATTTTGACCAGGGGTGCCCAAACTTTTGCATGTGACTGTAAACCTGATTCAGATTCTTTCATGGCATCCCGGCAAGAATCCAAACTAACATATCACCGTCAGGTTTAGAATGCCACCCGCATCTCTTTCTCACTGGGAACCCTACCCAGACGAGTGCTCCCAGCAGCTTACGCAAGCAGACATATTCCCCGAGGGGAAAGCAGGGAGAGATCGTCTCACGTACCATCCATAGCGGAGCGCTCCCTCTGACTGTGCTGAATCTGTTTCTGCAGCTTCCTCCTCTTCTTCCCAGAGAGTGTGATATTCGCCCTTTTATTGGAACTGCAAACGAGAACCATCAAACACGTACTGTAATGCACTGCTTAACCCAACCCCTCACAGAGCAATACCCGAGACTTACACAGGCCGCTGAGGACTGTGGTACAACAAAAGAATCTGGGAATACAAATCCATAATTCACTGAAAGTGCGTCACAGTGAGGTAGGGCTGTAAAGAAAGCTTTTAGCACAGAAATAAAAGTACTATGTATAGGAGTTGTGGGCATGTGGCCAAGTAGTTAAGGCGTTGGACTAGCAACCTGAAGGTCGTGAGTTCGAGCCCCAGCCGAGGGAATGTGTTGTGTCCTTGAGCAAGGCACTTAATCACACATTGCTCTGCGACGATACTGGTGCCAAGCTGTATGGGTCCTAATGCCTTTCCCTTGGACAACATTGGTATCGTGGAGAGGGGAGACTTGCAGCATGGGCAACTGCTGGTCTTCCATACAACCTTGCCCAGGCCTGTGCCCTGGAGAGTGAAGACTTTCCAGGCACAGATCCATGGTCTTGCAAGACAAACAGATGCCTTTACTACGTACAGGAGTTGGAATGTTATGTTGAAATTGTATAAGACATTGGTGAGCCCTAATTTGGAGTCTTGTGTGCAGTTTTGATCACCTACCTACAAGGAAGATATTAATAAGCTTGAAAGAACGCAGAGAAAATTTACAAAGTTTTGCCGGGACTTGAGAACCTGAGTTACAGGGAGAATTTGATTGAGGTATAGACAGGGTAAATGCAAGCAGACTTGTCCCACTGAAGTTGGGTGAGGTGACAACTAGAGGTCATAGGTGAAAGGGGAACTTCTTCATTCAGAATGTGGTGAGAACATGGAACGAGCTGGTAGTGTAGGTTTCATTTGAGATAAGTCTGGACAAGTACATGGATGGGAGGGATATGCAGGGCTATGGTAAAAAGCATTTTGGCATTGGCTAGATGAGTTGAAGGGCTTGGTTCTGTGCTGACTTGAAGTGCAGTCATTTGCTATTTGGGCGAAGTCTCCTTTGACCAGAACAGGAGAAGCAGACAGACAGCTGTGGAATTCCAGAGGGATAGGAAGATACCGCTGGCTCTGAGGTATTAAACTTGAGGCCAGAATTGGAAGAGTGCAGACCGTGGTTTGGGGATTGAATCAGGAGAGCAGGAGAGGGGTTTCAGATCGACCCAATGCCCTCGGTACTTCAAGTCTCTCAGTGCACAAACATTTCTCAATTCCCAGCTTGGGATAGACTCAGACCATGCACCCATGGCCCCTGGGAGAGGGCATTTCTGCGATCCACAACTTCTGACTGAGGAGACACACACAAAGTGCAGCAGGAGCTCGGTAGATCAGGCAGCACCTATAAAAAGGAGTGAGCAGCAGACGTTTCAGGCCGAGACCTTCTTCAGGACATCGACCCGTGACAGCAAAAAGCTTTGGAAAGTGGGAGTTACACAGCTTCACCGGCAAATGCCTGTGTCGGCACGAGAGACTGGCGCAACCGCTGCTCTCTCACCATCGCTTCTTCAGGTGATGGATGGTGATCAGACCCTCGTCAATCACAGCGCCAACTATAGCCTTCTTCCTCTTCGCTTTTCTGGCAACCCATCGCCTCTTGAAAAGCTTCCTCTGTAACTCCTGCAGAGGCCACAGGAGGAAAACAATTAGACACAAGCGGTTCTACAGATGCTGGAAATGCAGAGCAACTCACACAAAATGCAGGAGGAACTCAACCACTCAGGCAGCATCTATGGAAAAAAGTAATCAGTCAACATTTCTTCAAGATCAGAAAGAAAGGGGAGAAAGACAGTACATAAGGTTGGGGATGGGGAAGCTCTAGCTAGCAGGTGAAGGGGAAGGTGGGTGAGTGTGGGAAGGGGGGGAGGAGATGGAAAATGAGGTGTTGCTCCTCCATCCTGAGAGCGGCCTCTTTGTGGTCGTAGAGGCAGCCATGGACAGACATGTCGGAATGAGAATGGGAATAGGAAGCTGAACTGAGATGATTGGCCACCGGGAAATCCTGCCTTTTGTGGTGCAAAAGGCGAAAGTGCTCACCAAGTACGTTAGGTCACACCGATGTACACACAGGGGGAACACTGGACACAACTGATGACCCTGACAGGCTGACTGGTGAAGTGTCACCTCACCTGGAAGGACTGTTTGGGCCTCTGAGTAAACCCTCAAAATGATTTACTGCAATAAAAAGAGGCCATTCAGGCCATCAAGTCTATTCCAGATCC